>NW_020951478.1:2889025-3031816 GCF_900497805.2 Vombatus ursinus
CTACTACTACTACTACTACTACTACTACTACTACTACTACTACTACTATTACCACTACTACTACTATTACTACTACTACCACTACTACTTAAAATAATAATAACAATAATGTGAAGGAAGAGAATGATTCACATTTCTATCAGGAATGCCCAACCCCAGGTCCTACATACCTCTACTAGAATAAATGGTCATAAACACATTATTCATTGCTCAGAGGTACTGATGTTCAATATTGGCGGTCTAGTGAGCAGCCTCAGTTACTTTCCCCATTGAAAGACTGAGATGTCCAGCTTGGGTCACATTCATTTCTAAATCTAGTTTCCTTTTATAAGAAGGAAGGGGGGAAGCATTTATTAAGTTCCTACTATGTGCCAGGCACTTTACTAAGCACTTTGCAAAGAATCTCATTGAATCCTTACAACAACCATGTAAGATAGAAGCTATTATTATTCTCATTTTATAGAAGAGGAAACTGAGGCAGATAGAGGTTAAATGACTTTCCCATGGTCACACCTCTAGTAAGTATCTGAGACCATACTTGAACTCAGGCCTTCTTGATTCCAGGTACAGCAGTCTAACTATTGTGCCACCTAGCTGCTTTATCATAAGAATGCATGCCATACCCAAATTCACTGGTTCTTGTCAAGAAAATGTTTGGTACCAGATAGAGGGATCAGCCTTGTGCAGTGGGAAAAAGTTATATAGTTAGAATAAGATGAAATGTATTTGAAGTCTGCCTCAATAATTATGATGATGATAATAAAAATATTAAAATAAATATTTATGTATCACTTTAAGGTTTGCAAGGAACTATATCCATTATTTTATTTGCTATCAAATCCAATAATGTAAGCATGTCACTTTTCCCATTTTAATTTCAATTACCCATTGTCAACCTTGAAAACAAATGACCAAAGTCACGGAGGTTTTGCGACAACTGTCAACTCTAAAAAATACCAAAGAGCTCACACAGGTTTATCATAACCACAGTTAACTTTGAAAAATAAAATAAAAAATAAAATAAAACTCAAGAGATAACAGTGGCCAAAAGCAAAAAGCTTTTTTTAATTCTGTTGTAGGAAGGAAACTAGATATATATACCAGAGCCTTCTCTAGTAGAAGACCCACTTTAGTGTGGACAAATCTCGATACATATACTCATGGCTACACAAGGATCTGTCCATGAGGGGCAACAGCAATGAGACAAGTATGATTTATGGCAAGACTTCAAGATGGGAAAATGGGTACTGCAGGTGCTTGTCTGAACTCAGGGACCAGTTGGTGCTGGTGTGAAACAATTCTGGGATTTTGCTGTGGCGAAGTTCATCCAGAGGGTGAAGACAAAGGATTGTTGTTATACCAAATTCAGGGCACAGCTTGCTTGTTGAGCCTTAGCTCTAGAAAATAGGGTGTCTCCTAATGGTTAAAAGATAAGAGTAAAAAGAGAGGGGTGGTCTTAGCATGGAGATACTGACACCATCTAAACAATGAGAACAGTAAAAGAGAAAAGAAGCGCTTGATACCCCTTAAGGAATCCTTCTACCATCACTGCCATGTGTATTCTCTAGGCTTGAGCCCACTTTCCCTTAGACTTTGTATATAATTCTGGAAGAGTGTGTCACAGATTTTTTTGGGTTGGATTAGACATTTTCATACCAACTACTTTTATTATGAGTCTTAGTAAGTACTCTTTTATAAAAAGCTATTTGAAGCTGTCTGACTAAATCAATTCACAGCTTATCATCTATAGAAAATCACCCCAGTGGCAAGAGGGATGTGGACTGAGTCAGTGAAATCAAAGAATTACCTCTAACCTTTTCCCAAGAACCCTGAGGGAGGAGATATAGCAGTCTTGCTCTGGGAACCTGACTGTGAGAGTGGGAATTGGGATAAGGATACTTCAGAGCTCACAAGAGTATATGCATATGTATCATGACATAATAATGTAACATGATATGATGTAATACAATGTAATGCAATATAACATTATATAATGTAATATAACACAACATTAACAATGTAATATAAGGTAAAGAGGCATAGTCCTTAGTTTAAGTGGTATCCTGACTTTAATATCAATACTCTCACCAAAAAGGATGTAATTGATCATGCATTCTGTTTTCTTTTAGGCACAACTAACTGTAGTCAGTCAAAAGAGGCTCCTCCAACCATGTGATTAGCAGATACACAGAATAGCTACATATGTTCCACAATTCCTCCAAGGCACTTTCTAAGTCATCACAACTCTTTTGGGAATAAGTGCCTCAGTTTTGCTATGTAGGTAGATGCAGAACCAGGAGTTCTGCACACAGTCCAGGCTCATGTCATATATTTACAGTTAACTTCAAAAAAAAATTCTAAAAACTCAGTTACTTCATTGTGTAAAATCATTAGCTAATTTCCATATCCTTTTTATGGGCTATTGTGATACTGTGTGTGTGTGTGTGTGTGTGTGTGTGTGTTTATATATGTGTGCATTTTCGTTTGTCTTTTTTTGCTTCTCTTCCCTCTCCAGCTTAGGATACAAAACAGTATTCAACAATCTGGTCAAGTCACATTTGGTTTCCAGGTATCTCAATGTTGTATAACAGGGTAACTATTATCCTTTGCATATATAAGTCAGTTACAGTGCTACATTGGCACCCAGAGTAAGTTAACAGACTTAGAGAAAGGCTTTCAATGTCTTTTTTCAGTGGTATTATCACTACCACCTCTTAAAGAATTTAATGGTCCATTCAACAAGTAAGCCAATACGCATTTATTAATCATCTACTAAGTGCTAAGCACTAGAATAACTCTTGTAAATAACTACACTAAATGTGTAGTTACCAGACATTTTAATTTAACCAAAGAAAGAGATGAATCATATGTTGGTTGAACTCCAAAATGGAATATAATATCATAAATGTAAATAACAATAACCAACATTGACATCGAGGTTTCATATGCATCATTTCCTTTGATCATCAGAACAATCCTGTGAGCTAAATGTTAATACTCTTCCCTCTTCTCCCCCACCTATTAGTTTCTCTGGCTTCTTAAAGACTCAGTCCAGATTCCACCTTCTGTAGGAGCCCTTTCCTGTTTTATCTAATGGTTAATGTGATCCCTCTGAGATTACCTTTCATTTATCTCTTTATCTATCTTTATATCCATGTGTCTTTTTCTCTCTATCCATGTCTATAATGTATACACATATGTGTGTGCATGTATATGTATCTTCTATGTACTTATTTATATTAGAATGTGAGCTCCTTGAGTACAGGGACTATTTTTGCCTTGCATCAAGCCATAATCTACTTCTTTACAACTTTCCCCCATAGCTTCTACTCACAAAAACTTCTAATCCTGCATCAGATAGCTGTGTGACCCTAAGCAAATCATTTAACTTCTCTCAGGCTCAGTTTCCCCTCCTGAAAATCAGAATAATAAAAGCACCTCCAAGGGCTGTGTATATGTGTGTATCAAGTGTGATAATATATGTTAAATTTTTGTGAACTTTAAAGCACTATACAAATGCTAGCTATTATTCTTTAGTTTCTTAAGATTTTCAAAAAGTTGGGGGAATATTTATGATTCTCAAGGAAAAAGACAGTATGATAACTAGTAATGTCTCACTGACACTGCTGGACATGCAGTAAAAAAGACCTGAATTCAAATCCTTCCTCAGATACTTCTCCCAGTCTCAGTTTCCTCCCTATATAAACAGAGATAACGATGGCACCTACCTCAAAGTGTTGTTATGAGGATCCAATGAGATACCACATGTAAAACATTTTGCAAACCTTAAAGCACTCTGTAGTGTACATGCTAGTGATTTTGGAAGTCCTCCCATTAAAGCACATAGATTTTGTAATATCAAAGCCACAATGAATAGTTTGGCTACAGGGGCAATCCAGTAGTAAGGATCCAAAAGAAAAACTAAATAGTGAGAATACGTTATGAAGAAGTACAAGTCCCTTTTGAATTAGCAGGAAGAAAGAAGAAAGGAATTGAGATTTCAGTTAGAAATCCTCTTATTTTGCCCTTCTACATTTCAGAGGAAAATTGTCAATCCATTATCCACATTAATTCCTTCATACTGACCCTTCACTCTCTGTTGCTAATAGTTTATTGTAGGGCATTTTATATAAGAAAAACAAGGTGGATGTAAGAACAGGCAATGATGATTATATCTGTACTTTCCTCTATAAAATATATAGGCTCTGAGTCAGTCAACAAATATTTATTTAGTTCTTATTATGTGCCAAGAACTGTGCTAAGCACTGGGGACAGAAAGAAAGTGAAAAGACATTCTTGCTCTCACAGAAAGCAGTGTAGAATTATTTTGGGCAGAGAGGACAAAGGAATATTCTATTCCAAAGCCATAAACACCATAAATTATCTCTGAATTTAGCTCAGACCTCATCAGCAAGCAATGCAGTCAGACTGTTCTTTTTTCTTTGCATCTTTATAGTTAGTGTTAGCATTTGAGGCAGTGTTACTGATAGCTACAGATGGCAACTAGTTATTCTGAAAATAAAACTGAAGTGATTACTAATGTCCTTCAGATTATTGATTTGAGCCTGTTTTAATTAATACCTACCCTAAGAATTTGCTATATTTTGTATCTTTGTCAAATCAGAAAGAAAATTGTCTGCTTTGGTGTTTCTGGAGAGGTAATACATTTCACAGGCTTCTATAATTAAAACATAAAGCTTATACCATAGTGAAGCTGCCAAACCTTGCAGTAGTAGAAAGGAGTATCAGAAAAATGATTTTGGCAAAATTTTAGTGCTCACTCACGAACCCTTTTGGGTTGCATCTGTATTCTCTGAGTTTAGCATTTATAGCTGTCTGCTAGTTATCCATATTAGAAAGACTCAAAGTTACCTTGGTATGCACAGAATATTAAGAGACCTAGAGAAAAGCCTTCCATTTCCTGAATATATCTTTTATGTAGGATTTATGGGAGGACCTGAACAAAAGTAACAGGAACAAGATATTGCAGATCTAGAATTGTAAAAAATTTCAGAAACCATCTAGTCCTGCCTCTTGCTTTAAATCTCATTTTGATATTGTTTAAAAAGTACAATGTAAATTGTATGCAAAATTGCAATATCTTCAACCTGGCCATAAATGCTGAAATATGGAAAACGAAGCATGGAAAAGAGGTTGATATGGTTGATAAATGTCTTTTGTAAGCTTAACTTACAAAAACAAATTCACCACAAGAAGAAAGCCAAAAGAGCTCAGAAACTGAACAAGCCAAGAAATATTTAATCTCCTTTTTAGTAGCCAAAAAGATCTAGGTGGCACAGTGGATGTAGACCTAAAGTCAGGAAGACTTGAATTCAAGTCCAGCCTCAGACACGTTTATTAGGTGAATAACCCCAGGCAAGGCACCTAACTTTCTTTGCCTCAGTTTCCTTAACTATAAAATGGGAATAATGATGATGATGATGATGATAATGATGATAAGGATGATGGTAATGATAATACCTACCTCCCAGTGTTGCTTGAGGATCAAGTGAGATATTATTTGTAAAGCATTTAGCATAGTGTCTATAAAGGCTAGTTGTTTATCATCGTCATCAAGGGCAACACTGGCTAAGAATATAAAACTCTGCAAAATTTATGATGGAAGATGAATAATTAGTGGACTCAGAATAGTGAGAAACATTAGAGGAAAAATGAGTTTGCAGAAAGCTTGATGTGAATCTTAATTAAGCCAGATAACACCAAAGAACATTTAAAAATGAAAGTGGAAGGACAATAAATAGTTGAAAAATAGAACAAATTTGCTCACATTTGGATAATTGTCTTCATCTGTGAAAGTATAGCTACCACACATGCACTCTAATATTCTACTCTCTAAGTTGAAATGGCATTATGGAAGAAAGAAAAAAAATGAGAAGAGCATCTGAACCAAACCAAATATACATGGAAGAAATCTATGTTGGTGATGACACAATTTGAGGACACTGAGGGATTTATTCTCAAGATAACCCAAAAGAAGAAAATGCCAAATGACTAGGAAAAAAATGTATGATATTAGCAACTCCCCCCAAAAAATATTTGAGAGAACATCAATAAATAAAATAAAAAATTACTAGTTTCTCATTTCTAAGAAATATTTATGTGAATCACCTACACAAATATTAAAGATAACTTTAATAAAAAAAATGAAAAGGCAAGTTTTTCACAAAATTTACTATTGAGGAACACATCTTCACAGTGATACAACTGATAGAACAGTACAAAGATCTGTATACACACACATACCTGCTAATTAAGCACTTAGTTTGATAAAAACAAAATGTTGCCCTATGATCTTTTATTAAAGGAAAAAACAGAATTTCTTGTGTATATGCATAAAGAATCTTTGATAGATGCTTCATTAGAGATAGTTTTGTTTGACATTCTTCTAAACTCAAATAAGGAATAAAATAGAGATGTATATACTCACCAAAGGTGTTTACCATTGTCATGGGAGATGTCCAAAGAAGAGTTCAAATGGAAAATTAATTAAAACAGTTGATGAGACCATCTAGACTCTAGACTCTAGAGTCTAGAGGATCTTGTTTCCATGTAATATTATACAACTTAAACCAAACCCCGGAATACAATGAAATCTACAGTACCCTAGAATACTACAATATTCTACAATATATCTCCTTAATGAGATTCAAATCCAATAAAAAAGTAAGTCCAGCATAAAAAAAACAATACAATAAAGGATGCCAATGTTTTGACTATAACATGCTGTTGCACCAACAACCCACTGAGCTGGTCAATCAGTATTTCTGTCTTGGACAGGCACTGCAAATGGGTAAGGGACTAGCTTCAAAGATGAGTTGAAATTTAACAGTAACAAGGAAGCAAAAATGGACATCTCTCAATACAATGCATAATATTTATTAAATAGGCTTTCTTGAAATGGAAATTTATTGCTGTATATTTTGAATCCTCTCTTATGTCCTGCTATGGATATGGCAATGGTTTTTTTTTCCCTTTCTTATTTTGTATTTAAATTTTGACATTTAAGTTTATAATATGTTTCTTTTTCTTTTCTTATTGTGTATTTAAGTTTTAATATTTAAATCTAAAATAAAAAAAATTAAAAAATAAAGTGGACAGTAAGTATTTCCATCCTTCCCTGCTGCTTTTCTATCTTTTTTTCCATTTTTAAAATTTTAGACTTAAATACTAAAACTTAAATACACAATAAAGGAAAGAAAAAGAAATATTATAAACTTAATTGCAAAATAAGAAAAGAGGAGATGGCATGTTATGTGCACAGAGAATGTGAGAGGATTCAATGTTATCTAGCAATAAGTTTCCATTTCAAGAAAGTCTATATAATAAATACTATGCATTGTGTTGAAAACTGTCCATCTTTCCTTAGCTTTTTTGTAAGTTTTCTTTTGTTCTTTGCTGTGCACTTTTTACTTTGTTCTTTTCCCCCCTCTCCCCCCACCAAAAGGGCTACAATTAAGGATGGATATATTTATATATGGGTATAGATATATACATACACTTATATATAGATATATATACACATACATACATACATACATACATAGACATATACTTTCTCTAATAAATTCTAATCCTGATCTTTGCTTTTGTGTTTGTGCTAATCTCTTATCTCCTATCCCTTCTGCCTCCTCTACTTTACTTCTACAGTTACCCTCCTATTTTATTACTTAATTTACCCCACCTCCTCAGGATCCCCCCCTTTTCCTCCCATTCCCACAAATCTAAACACCCTTCTCTACCTCCCATTGGCCTATTCCCTCACCCTCCCCTCTAAATATCCCTCCCTTATCCTCCCAAGGATCCCTCTCTAATCCTCCCATTTCCATTAATCTAAACACTTTTCTATACCCTCAATTCCCTCACCCTCCCCTCTAGAGATCTCTCCCTTGTCTTCTCTCCCCTCCCCATCCCATTAACATTTTATTTCTTTCTGAATTTAGAAGACTTTTATACTCTTATATATGTAATATATGTATTATTCCCTCTTGAACCCATTCCTGATGAAAGTAGGCTTCCAAACCTGACCTCTGCTACTTTTATCAAAGTAGGAGCCTGTATTTTCTAGAATCTTAACTCTGTATGTGACTGGAAGGCTGCCATCTTCTAAAGAAGAGCATCTATGGAAGCCTAAGTGGAATTTTTTTCACATTTTTCATCAACCAGCATTTCAAATTTTGATAGGTTTGCAACCATACCTAAAGGTTTTATAAATGTGAAAGAGCAGGCGTATGTTTCAACAGTTATTAATAGTCACAACCATTTTTACGGTAACAGTATTATTCACGACTTTTTCTAATAATTCCATGTCTTCTCTTTGGTATAACTTGAAAAATGATCTCTTGATAGCATCCTATGAGAGGATTTCGAGCCTGGGAATGACATCAACATATCTGAGCACACAAGTTTACTCAGAAGGATCTGTGAGCTCAATGATCAGGGAGTTTACTTCAGTGGTATAGCCCACAACCCATACACCCTGCTCATCCTATATGATTCTTGTCTGTGTCCTCTCATAAGCTCAACTGAGAAGGTCTGCCTGAAAGGCTGGAGGCTTTCCTTGATTTTTCCTGACTTTGTGAGGTTTCAAGTAGATAACTCTGGCTAGCTACTTGTCATCTTTCATTCTTGCCAATCTTCTCTTCCTAGCTTATAAAATTCTTTAATCATCTCTTATGCTCCTCTCCTTTAGCTCTCCTCTTCCTATCATACAATTTCTTGATCATCTCTTTTACTCCTATCCTTCTTTGAAGTTCACCATTGGCTTCACATACTGAAGCCTACTCACAACCACTATGAGTTGTCTACATTATTCTCTGTGTGATTCTTATTTTTAATGATCCAGAGGCAGTTGTTTTCCCAGTATCAATGCCATGTAACCATACCAGTAGAGTTTTAGTATTAAAAAAAAGTGAGTCTTGCTTTCTTGGAAAATTTGGGGTCAATTAAAGAACTTTGCCACCTCCTGAAATCAATCCAATCTGCTCTCTTTCCCTCCTGCTGCTCAACTCTGGGCTCAACTTGTAGTCAATCTGTACTTGATAGATTTACATATGTTTTGGACAAATTCTACAAGGGACCCATCTAAATATGGTTTGAACTCTGGGTAAAGGAAGTTTTTCATCCACTTGGTATTTCCTGAGAGGATGAATGCTTCAAAGTGATTAAATATCTCTTCTAGAAGGCTTTGCAATATTCTGGGAGTTGATACAATTAGCACAATGTCATCCTCAAATAGAGGCATCTGGAGGATTTCACCATCTATAGGAAATCTTTCTTCAATATGAACTCTACACAGGATCTTTTCTGTCACAGTGGCAAGTAACTTTGGTGAGCATGTACCCTTTTTATGCCTTGTAACTCATGAAACCAAAATCTAAACCCAAGGACAAACTGGCGGTGTTTTATTATTTATTTATTTTTTAACATTATTAATTTTTAAATTTTGATTTCCAAATTCTCTCCCTCCCACCCCTTCTCACACTCACTGAGAGGACAAGCAATTGTTATCAATTATAAGTGTTAAATCATGCAAAACATTTCCATATTAGCCATATTGCCAAAAAAGCAATAAAAAATAAAGTGAGAAAATAATACTTCAATTTGCACTCAGAGTTCATCAATTCTCTGTCTGGAGGTGGATAACATTTTTTCACTGAGTCTTTTGGAATTGTCTTAAACCATTGTATTGATCAGGTTAGCCAAGTCTTTCCCACTTGATCACCATTATAACATTGCTGTTACTTTGCACAATGATCTCCTGGTTCTTCTCACTTCAATTTGCATCACTTCATATAGATCTTACTATGTGTGTTTTTTGAAACCACCCTTCACCTGTCATTTCCCACAGCACAATAGTACTCTATCACAATCATATGCTACAACTTGTTCAGCCATTCCACAACTGATGAGCATTCCCCCTCAATTCTTTGCCACCACAAAAAGAGCTGCTATAAATATTTTTGTACATGTAGGGCCTTTTCCTTTTTCTTTGATCTCTTTGGAATACAGACCTAGTAGTGGTATTTCTGGGTCAAAAGGTATGCACAGTTTTATAGCCCTCTGGGCATATGTCTAAATTGTTCTCCAGAATGGTTGGAGCAGTATACTACTCCAACCAACAGTTCATTAGTGTATCTATTTTTTTACTCATCTCCACCAGCCTTTATCGTTATAGGTGTGAGGTATACCTCAGCATTGTTTTAATTTACCTTTCTCTAATCAATAACTATTTAGAGCATTTTTATATGACTATAAATAGTTTTGATTTCTTCTTATGAAAATAGCCTGTATATATTCTTTGACTACTAATTGAGGAGTGGCTTTTATTTTTGTAAAATTAACTCAGTATATATTTGAGAAATGGGGACTTTATCGGAGAAATTTGCTTTACTTTTTTTTATATTACTTCATTGTATATGGCACCTTTGTTGCTTAATGTAGTTTCCTTGATTATCTCCTTTAATTAGGTCTATTTTTGCTTTTACTTTGTCTTAAATCATGATTGCTAGCCTTGCCTTTTTCACTTCAGCTGAAGCATATTAGATTCTGTTCCAGCTCTTTATTTTAACTCTTTATCTTTCTGTTTCAAGTGTGTTTCTTGTAAACAATATATTGTTGGATTCTGGTTTCTAATCCATTCTGCTGTCTGCTTCTGTTTCATAGATAAGCTCAGACCATTTACATTCACAGTTATGATTAATGACTGTGTATTTCCCTCCATCCCATTTCCTTCCTCTCTCTATTTAGCCTGTCCCTTCTCAAAAGTCTATTTTGCTTCTAACCACTGCCCTCCTTAATCTTCCCTTTTGCCATCCCCTCCCTTTCTTTTTTCTTCCTATTTGCCTATTAGCTGTTACATTTCTACACACAACTGTGTGTGTGCCTTTTGTTCTTTGAACCAATTCTGATAAGAATGAGGTTCAAGTTGTTTTTCAAGCCTTCCACTTCCCTCCAATTCCCCCTCCATTATAAAAGCTCTTCTTTGCATGACTCTTTTATGTGAGAAAATTTTCCCCAATTTACTTCTCCCTTTCCCCCTTCTCCCAGGGTATCCTTTTTCCCCATATCTTCATTTCTTTTTGGGGGGGGGAATCATTCCAACATAATCGACTCACACCCATTCCCTCTATCTATATAAATGCCTTCTGACTGCCCCAATTATGAGAAAGTTCTTATCATTTTCCCATATAGGAATGTAAACAGTTTAATTTAATTAAACTTATGATTATCCTTTCATGTTTAACATTTTTTTTTGCTTCTCTTGAGTCTTTTTTACCGTTGTTGAATTTTTTGAATGTCAAATTTTCTTTTTAGCTCTGGTCTTTTTATCAGGAATGCTCAAAAGTCCTTTATTTTATTAAATATCCATTTTTAGATTATTCTTGGTTCTAATCCTAGCTCCTTTGCTTTCTGGTATATCATATTCCAAGCTCTCCTCATCTTTAATGTGGAAGCTGCTAACTCTTATGTGATCCTGACTGTGGCTCCAATTGTTTCTGTCTGCTTGAAGTATTTTCTCTTTGACCTGGGAGCTCTGGAATTTGGCCATAATATTCCTAGGAGTTTTCATTTTGGGATCTCTTTCAGGAAGTTATTGGTGGATTCTTTTGATTTCTATTTCACCCTCTGGATCTAAGATATCATGGCAGTTTTCCTTTATAATTTATTAAAATGTGATGTGTATGGTCTTTTTTTTTAAATCATGGCTTTTAGGTAATTCAATTATTCTTAAATTATCTCTCCTCATCCTATTTTCCAGGTCAATTGTTTTCCCAATGAGATATTTCACATTTTCTTCTATTTTTGTTATTTTTTATTTGTTTTATTGTTTCTTGATGTCTCATGGAGTCACTAGCTTTCACTTGCCCAATTCTAATTTTTAGAGAATTATTTTCTTCAGTGAGCTTCTGTACTTATTTTTTCAATTTGGCCAATTCTCCTTTTTAAGGAGTTCTTCTCTTTAGTGAATTTTTGTGCCTTTTAACCATTAGGTCAATTCTGTTTTTTAAGGTGTTATTTTATTCAGTATTTTTTGTGCCTCTTTTACCAGGCTATTAATTATCCTTTCATATTTTTCTTGCATCAGTTTCATTTTTTCCCCCAAATTTTTCTCTACCATTCTCAGCTCTGTCTTTAACTCTCCCAGGAATTCTTGTTGGGGTTGTGTCCAATCAGCATTTTTTTTTCCTTTGAGGCTTTTTTTGTAGCTGTTTTCACATTGTTGCATTCTTCTGAATTTATGTCTTGGTCTTCTTTGCCACCATAGTAGCTTTTTATGGTCAAATTCTTTATTGTTGTTTGCCCATTTTTCTAGTCTGTTTCTTGATTTTGAACTTTATGTTAAAGCTAGGTCTGTTCACCTGGGGTTGAAGAAGCACTGCTCCAAGCCTCAGGCTTTTTCATGCTATTGCTTTCAGAGTTCATTTTGAGGGTCTGGAAGTTTTTGGTGTTTCTAAGGTGGTGTGATCCTAGGAAAGGCATGGCCACTGCTCTCCTGCTATGTGTTCTGGTCTTTAACCAGGAAGGGCCTTTTGTCCCCTGCTACCACAAGCACTAGTGCTCCTCTTTGCTTTAGAACTGCAACCAGGGCCTTTACTCCCTTGACTGACCACCAGTGTTCCTCTCTGCCCTGTAACGGTTACCTAGAACTATGTATGAGCAGTAGAGTTACCAATCAGTGTCAGTTGTACTCAGTGCCAGCCAAAGTTTCTCTGTAATCTCTTACTGACCACTTACTGACTACCTTTTCTGAGCTGAGAGTTCCCAAAGCTGCTGCTGCTGCTGCCACTGTTGCCACTGCAGCTAGGCTCCACATACAAATTTCTCCGGCTGACTCTTAAGTTTTCTTAGGCCAGAAGAATGTCCTACCCTGACCTTTTGTTAGCTTTTCCTCTTCAAAATTTTATTTGAGGCATTATTTTTAAATTTATTTGGAGGGGCATGTTGGGAGAATTCAGCTTGGTGGCTGCCCCTAATCTGCTCTTGGAAGTGTGTTATAAATAATGGTTTGGAGAGAGGAGATATCAGAAATCAAAAGACCTGTAGGAAAGATCCTCTAGCAGTCTGTGGGGAGGGGAGGGAAATTGTAAGGAGTTATAAGTTATAAGGGTGGTAGCAATGATACAAGAGATGAACTCACCAATTATGAGGAAGTGGACTTGATAGACTTAGCTAATTGGGTGTATAAGGAGACAGTATAGGAGAAAATAGAGACAAGTCTTGAGAAACAGTACCATTAAGGGCAAACCAATTTAACTCTCCAAATTCTTTATCTGTCAAATGAGGGGGTTCAGATTAGATGGTCCCCAAAGTTCATCCCAGTCATAATATAATTCAAATATATCTCTCATTTTGTTTCTAGAAGACCATAATATAGTGATTCTATCTCAGATAATGCTAAAATTGAGAAAAATATCAGAGTTGGTATCAAAGTTGGTATCTAAGTCTAGATTACATAGTAAATAGGATACTAGACTTGGGGTCAAGAAGAACTGAGTTCAAATTCTGCCTCATATACTTACCATCTGTGTGACCCTGGTCAAGTCACTTAACAACTCTCAGCTTCCATTTCCTCAAATGGAAAATTAAGATGATAATAGCACCTACCTCACAGGGTGGTTGTGAGGACCAAATGAGATAATATATTGTTGGGCACTTCATAAGCCTTAAAGTACTATATAAGTACTAGCTATTATTATTATTATTATTATTTTAATTAGTAAATATGATCCTAAAATATTTGGATAGTTTTCTCAACATCAAAAATATTTTAATTTCTTCCTTCAAAAAGCAACTCCTATAGCAATTATTAAGTTCTATGTATATATAGAGTAATATATGTATATCTTTTATTTATTTGCAAACAACATAATAAAGATGAATGTTGTTTTGAGGAAATACTTTCCAAGTGAACCAAACTGAATTCATCTATTATTTCAGATAATTAAACTTTTCTGGATATTTTCCTTTGAAACATCAAGATTTATAACACTTTAAATGTGCCTTGGTAGAACAAAGAATATAAAAGAACACCAGTTTGGGTCAATAACTTAAAAATCATTATTTGCTCTTTTATATGAATTATCTTAGAGATAGTATTACTGTCCTTTATATAGAGGACATCATACAACTAGCTCATCCAGTAGCATATTCTTTGCAATTACACACACACACACACACACACACACTCACACCAAGAGGTTGCTATGAATTTGCACTATTGTCAACACATTGGCCTTAGATGTGAATCAGTTGGACACCTTTAAGATGGTTTATTAGTTTTGAAATTGTAATCTCTGGCTTAGAACAGAGTATTTTTCTTTGGAAAGCTAACTGGTTCGGGCAAGAATCAGACTAGTGGACTTGATTTCATTGTAACTGTGAACTGCCAACATCTATAGAAGGAATCTAATTTAAGGAAAAAGGTGTGTGAAGAGGAGCCATCTGTTAATCATTCTATTTTATTCCCAGTGAATCTAGGATGGCCTGAAAGGAAAAGCTCCAAAGAGCAGAATATGGGAAAGAAAAAAAAAAAGCTGTCTCAATGGTACCTCTTTAATTTTTACTGATTCTGTTTCCATATTACTTCATTTGGTAATAGTTCACAGATGATAAGCCAACTGATAGAATGTTCATATTCCATGTTATGTGAGCCAAAGGGTGGCTACTGTTGCAGGATGGACTGGAATTCAACTGGCTCATTGCGGTTCCCACAGATGATGAACAATGGCCTCTTATTCACAAGTTTGGAAGAAAGAGGCTAGAACATTCCATCAGATTCACTTTTAAGGAGATAATTAATGTTTTCCCTTGTTGAGTCCTTTGATCCATTGTCTTGATAAGTGCTAACAGGCTCAATATTCTTCCTCTGTTCTTGGACATTTCCCACTTTTTATCTGTCCCTGGTTAGAGGGTAAGAAGGCAAAGGTTGGCCTTGAGTTCAACACCTGTTTCAGCTTCTGTAGACATCTATTTCTTGATACTACAGTTCCCTGCTGGATAAATGGATCAGTTTCAGTCAAGCACACTAATAGATATTTTCTCTAATTGACTTTCCAAATAGAAAACAAGGGGATATCATTATTTGCATGGAAGTATATGTATGATTCTTGACCAAGATGGAAAATTACTGGTTTAATACCAATATACCCATCTTTCTGAATGATGCTTTTCACTTTCTCTGGATATCTCTGGGTACAGTTTATATTAGTTAAATAATTTATTAAATAGGACATTATCATTATTATTATTATTTTTATTATTCCAAATACTGTGCAAAGCTCTAGGAATACAAATATAAGCAAATAAAAAGAAAATCCTTGACATCAAGGAGCTTATATCCTGCTGGAACAAAAAAAGACATAAAGGAAGCTAGAAGGGGGTGGGTGAAGGTACCCATATTGGGGCAAAGTAGAAAAGTAGTCTGGAGAGTCAGAAGCTGAGCTGAGTTAGAAGTGATTATGGCTTTCAAATAGAAGTTTCTGGAAGGAACTTGCCAATGAGGCAAGATACCACAGGAGTGGAGGCATTGCCAGAGTAAAAAGGCCACTAAGGCAGAGGTAGAAAAGTCAGTTAGGCCTGAGTTCAATAGATTGTTACTGAGTTCTTTCCTATCTCGTTTCAACCCCACCCCCAAAATGTCCATTTTGACCAAAGAAAATGAATTTTACTCAGTCAACAAATACATGCAGCTAGTTGGCATGATAGATAGAGCACTGAACCTGGAGCTTGGCAGACCTGAAAGCCAGTTTCAGACAGTTATTAACTATATGACCCCAGGCAAGTCATTTAACCACTATATGCCTTATTTTTCTCATTTGAAAAATTGGAGTAATAATGGCATCTATTTCCCATCATTATTGTGGGGATAATATGAGACGTTATTTGTAAAGTGCTTTGAAAACCTTTTTAAAGCACTAAATTAATCCTAGGCATTATTATCAAAGCTAAACTCATTATCATTTCCCCTAGATACAGCCCTCTCCCAAACTTCCCTTTTTCTGTTGAGAACACCATCATTATTTCAGTCATCTGGATTTGTAATCTAGGAGTAATAGTTGACTCTTTACTGTCACTCAACTTGCAAAATGTCCCCTGTATCATCTCTACTCTTTCACTTATCCTCTTTCTGTCCCTGTCAGTTAATAATTTCCTTATGGCCTACAAACTGGCTCATGTCTCCACTGTCCTCAAAACAACTCTTACATCCATCCCTGCTTGCTATCATCCTGTATCTCTTCTCCCTTTTGTAGCTAAACTCCTTGAGAAGGTGGTTTATAATTATATGCCTCCCCTTCCTTTCCTCTCAGTTTTTTTTTTTTAACTTTCTGCAGTCTGGCTTCCAATCCTATCTCTTAATCATCAAATATGAATGCCTTTTCTCGATCCTCAATGGCCTGTTTTTGAGATCTCTGGAGACTTCCCAAAATGTTGACTACCCTCTTCCCCTTGATATTTTCTTCTTTCTATATTTTTGTGACACTATTCTCTGCTGGTTCTCTTCCTATCTATCTGATCATGTCTTCTTAAACTCCTTTGATAGATCTTCATCTAGGTGACTTCTTAACCATGAGTTATCTCCAAGTCTCTATCTTGGACCTTCTTCTTTTCTCCCTCTATACCAGCTCATTTGATGATCTGATCAGCTCCCATGAATTCACCTATCATCTCTCATATATGCCTCTTTCATTCTACCACACCATCCATATGTGGAACCATATATGGAACACCAAATGGATGATGCCATTTTAGTCCTCTTTGACAATGAAGGACAATAACCAGCCAATCAACCAACCACACCTTGCTCTCTTATACTTCTTATATATTTCTTATACCTTATCCTTCATACCCTCTGCAATTCAGTTACCCTGGCCTCCTTATGGTTCTGTACACATGGCATTCCATCTCCCAACTCTGGGAATTTTCACTGGTTGTCCCCTATGCTTGGAAGATTCTCTCTCCTCATTCTGCCTCCTGACTTTCCTGGTTTTCTTCAAATGTCAACTAAAGTCTCACCTTCTGAAATAAGCATTTCCTAGTCCTCTTTAATGCTAGATACTTTTTTCTGTTATTGTCTATAATTTATCCTGCATGTAGCTTTTTGTACACAGTTGTTTACATTGTCTCTCCTATTAGACTGTAAGTTTCCTGGAAGCAAAATTTATTTTTTGTCTTTATTTGTATCTTCAGTGCTTAGCACAGTGTCAGGTACATATTAGGTGCTTGATAAATGCTAGTTCACTGACTGACGCTCACTTACCAAGTCTTGTAGAATCTACCTCCCAATAGCTCCTGTATTTGTTCCCTTCTATCACATCTGGTTTCACAACCATCCTAGTCCACATGCATATAACCTTTTGTCTGTATGATTTCGAGTCTAGTAATAGCCTTTTATCTATCCTCTGCTTTCCATTATATCCTTCACACAGATGTCAAATTGATTTTCCTAAAGCACCATTAATGAACCAAACAAGTACATATTAAAAGACTACTTACACTGTGCTTGGCCTGGTGATAGAAGAAAAAAGAGTGAAACAATCTCTATTACTAATAAGCATATATGACCTAACCTGCTTAAACTTTTTATTGTCTTCCTCTTGATTCTAGTATAGAATACAGACTCATCTATTTGACTTTAAATGCCCTTCACAATTTGGTTTCTAACTACCTTTTTAAGCTGATTACATATTACCTCCCCTCACACATGTTGCCCTTCAGTCCAACTAGCCTATCTGCTAACTCCCTGTCTTTCCCACATCAGTAGAAAGTATTCCCTCTTGTCTGTGTGCCTGTAGACTTTTCATGGAGCACGTATGGGTAGAAGATTGCCCTCTAGTATTTTGTACTACATGGAGCATATGTGGAGCCGAGCCTTCAGCCTGAACACTTTCTGTGAAATATGTACTTTGGCTGAAGTACTTCCCGTGATGCATCAAGCCTGCATTAAGGTTACTTCCTGCAAGAAATATACGTAGGCTCTTTTATAATGAGCACAAGCAACAAGAAGCTTCTGGTAGGTCCCCACGTCCTTTTCTTCCCTTTAATAAGGTGAAAACTAAAGAGGAATGTAAAATGTAAAGAAGAGATGGGAACATTTATCCTGAAGAAAAGAAGACTTGGGCTAGGGGAAGAAGAAAGAAATGAAAGACTGCCATGTGTAAGAGGAGTTAGATCCACCATGCTCAGCCAGAGCTGGGAGAAGCGAGTAGAAGTTTCAAAGAGGCCAATTTTTTTTCATTTTTTTAACATGTGTTTTTAAAACTTTGGGTTACAAATTTTCTCTCTTCCTCCCTCCCTACCCACCCTCATTGAAAAGACAAGCATCTGGATACAGGTTATAGATGTGTACTCATGTAAACCACTTCCACAGTAGTCATGTTGCAAAAAACTAAGTATATTTCCCTTCATCCTATCCTACCCCCTATTTATTCTAATCTTTCTTTTGACCTTCCTCAGAAGTGTTTGCTTCTAATTATTTCCTCCCCCAATCTGCCCTCCCCTCTATCAACCCCCTACTCTCTTGTCCCCTCCCCCCTTATTTTCCTGTAAGATAGGATAGATTTCCATACCCCATTGTGTATGTTATTCCTTCCTTAAGCCAAATCCTACGAGAATAAGATTCACTCATTCCCTTTCACCTTCCCCCACTTCCCCTCCACTGTAAAAGCCTTTTCTTGTCTGTTTCATGTGAGATAATTTACCCCATTCTACTTCTCCCTTTCTCTTTCTCCCAGTATAATCCTCTTTCACCCCTTAATTTTATTTTCCAGATATCACCCCTTCATCTTCAACTCACCCTGTGCCCTCTATGTATCTATGTATCTATGTATCTATCTATCTATCTATCTATCTATCTATCTATCTATACATACATACAATTTCCTCCCCCCTCCACTACCCTAATATTGACAAAGGACTCATGAGTTACAAATACCATCTTTCCATGCTGGAATGTAAACAGTTCAACCTTAATAAGTCTCTTATGATTTCCCTTTCCTGTTTACCTCTTCCATGTTTCACTTGAATCTTGTATTTGAAAGTTAAATTTGATATTCAGCTCTGGTTTTTTCCTCAGCAATGCTTGAAAGTTCACTATTTCATTGAATAACCATTTTTTACCCTGAAGGATTATACTCAGTTTTGCTGGGTTGGTGATTCTTGGCTGTAGTCCTATCTCCTTTGCCCTCTGGAATATCATACTCCATGCCCTGCAGTCCCTTAATGTAAAAACTGCTAAATCTTGTGTTATCCTGATTGTGTTTCCACAATACTTGAATTGTTTCTTTCTGGCTGCCTGCAGTATTTTCTCCTTGACCTGGGAATTCTGGAATTTGGCTACATTATTCCTAGGAGTTTTCCTTTGGGGATCTCTATCAGGAGGTGATCGGTGCATTCTTTCCATTTCTATTTTGCCCTCTGGTTCTAAAATATCAGGGCAGTTTTCCTTGATAATTTCTTGAAAGATAATGTCTAGGTTCTTTTTTTGATCATGGTTTTCAGTTATTTTCTTCAGTATTTTTTTAGGTCTCCTTTAGCATCGCTCTTGCTTCTCAAAATCCTTTTTGAGCTCTTCCAGGGCCTGGGACCAATTCATATTTTTCTTGGAGGCTTTGGATGTAGGAGCTTTGGCTTCATTGTCTTCTTCTGGTTGTATGTTTTGATCTTCTTTGTCACCAAAGTAAGATAATATAGTTTGACTCTTTTTGTACCACTTGTTCTTGATCTCAACCAATTAATTACTTGAATTATAAACTCTTTGTTAAGGCAGGGGTCTGTTTCCATTGTGGAGAATGTACTGTCCCAAGCTTCAGGGGTTTTGTGCAGCTGTTTTCAGAGATACTTCATGGGCAAAGCAAGAGAATCCTGCACCAGCAGAAAGATCCCTGCAACCCCCCTGTGATCAGCCACTCAATTCCCCTTCAGTCTGTAGGCTGGAAGCTCAGGAGGCAGCCACCACCCCAGGGCTGAGCTGGGAGAATGGGGCTGGGACCCTGTGCTTCTCTCTCACCACCGCAGAAATAGACTTTTCCCACTGACCTTATAAGTTATCTTTGACATTCATGGGTTGGGAAGTCTGGAAACAGCCACAGCTGCCTGTGATTCAGTCCTCTGAGGCCTGCTCCATGTTCTCTGTGGCTTGCGTGCCCATGCCAAACTGCGTTCCTCTCCCAGCCTGGTGAGTTATACCTTTCTGATCAACCATCCAGTTTGTCTCAGGCTGGAAATTTGTTTCACTTTGTCTTTTTGTAGGTTCTGCTGCTTTTGAATTTGTTTAGAGCCATTTTTTATAGGTATTTGGAGGGATTTGGGGGAGAACTCAAGCAGATCACTGCTTTTACTCCATCATCTTGGCTCCACCCCTCCAAAGAGGCCAATTTAAATGAAGTAATCAATCAATCAGGAGTTAGATGGCATAGTAGATAGCAGGCTGGGCCTTGAATCAGGAAGACCTGAGTGCAAATACTATCGCAGACACTTACTAGCTCTGTGATCCTGAGCAAATCACTTAACCCTGTTTGCCTTAATCCACTGCAGAAGAAATGGCAAACCACTCCAGTATCTTTGCCAAGAAAATGTCATGGTCACTATTGGTATACTATGGTTCACAGGGTCATGAAAAGTTGGACATGGCTGAAAAGCAAATCAATCCATCAACAGACATATCTAATATCTGCTACATGTCAGGCACTGGAAATACAAAGACAGAAACAAAGTAGCCCCTGTCCTCAAAGAATTTATATCTATCAGGGGAGACAACATGTACCTATATGAGTAAATATACATAATCAAAACAAAAAAAATTAATGGGGAGAAGACACCAGCATCTAGAGGAATAATTTTTTTTTTGTAGAAGGTCATGTTTGGGCTGTGTTTTGTTAGGGATTTAAAGAGTCAGGGGAGAAATGGGAATTTATTTCTGGCATGGGAGGTAGCCTGTACAAAGGAATTTATAGTTGATAGAGAACTGCATGTGTGAAACAACAATAAGGCTGGATTGTCTGGATCATAGAATACATGAAGAGGAGTGATGTATCATTCTGGAAGGATAGATTGGAACAAGGGTGTGAATGGATTTAAATGTCAAGCTGTGGCATGTGTATTTAAACCTAACAGTAATAAGGAGCCACTAGTGTTTATTAAATAGGAGAGTAACATGGTCAAACCTGTGCTTTAGGAAAATGAACATTAGCAGCTGTGTGGAGGATGGATTGATAAAGGGAGAGACAAGATAGGAATATGAATTAGGAGCTATTGCAATAATTGAAATGGAAGGTTGTGGTGAGGCCCTGAACTATGGTGGTAGCTGTGTGAGTAGAGAAAAGAGATAAATATGAGAGGTTTTGTGGAGATAAAATCAACACATTTTGGCAATCATCTGGATATGTGGGGTGAGGTATAACTCTGAGGTGGTAAATCTGGGTGATTAGAAGGATGGTGATATATGCACAAGAAATAAGGAAGTTTGGAAGAGATTGGGCTTTTAGAAAAAGATAATGAGTTATATTTGGTCGTGTTAAGTTTGAGATACCTATAGCATGGACATCTAATTGGAAATGTCCAAGAGGAAATTGGTAATGTGGAATTGGCCTCAAAAGAGATATTGGGACTAGAGAGATATATTTGGGTGTTATCTGCACAGAGATCATAATTGAACCCATGGGAGTTGATGAGGTGGCCAAGAGAAAAGAACACAAGACCTAGCCTTGGGGTATACTCACAGATTTTTTTTTCTTTTTAAATAACATTTTATTTTTTTTTCCAATTACACGTAAAGGCAACTTTTAACACTCATTAAAAAAATTGAATTCTCCCTCCCTCTCTCTCTCCCACCCCCCCTCTTTAAGACGTTAAACAATTTGATATAGATTATATATGTGCAAACATGTAAAATGTATTTCCATATTAATCATGTTGTAAAAAAAGAAACAGACCAAAATAAAAAAAAAAGAAAGTGAAAATAATATGTTTCAATCTGCATTCAGACTCCATCTGTTCTTTCTCCGGATGCGGATAGCATTTTTCATCATGAGCTCTTTAGAATTGTCTTGGACCATTGCATTATTGAGAAGGGCTAAGTCATTCATAGTTCATCATCACAAAATATTGCCATTACTGTGTACAATGTTCTTCCTGTTTACTTCACTTTATATCAGTTCTTATAAGTCTTTCCAGGTTTTTCTGAAATTATCCTGCTTGTCATTTCTTATAGCCTGTAGTATTTCATTATATTCACATACCACAATCCAATTGATGGGCATTCCCCTCAATTTCTACTTTTTTGCCACCACAAAAAGAGCTGCTATGATATATAATATATATTTTTGTACATGTAGGTCCTTTTGCCCTTTTTTATGATGTCTTTGGGATACAGACCTATTTGGCTCTTTGGGCATAGTTCCAAATTGCTCTCCAGAATGGTTGGATCATATACTCACAGTTTAGGGAAGTGATGTGAATAATGACCTATCAAGGAAGAATGAGAAGGAATAGTCAGAAAGGTAGGTAGACCACTGATAGAACAGTATCATGAAAACATTGAGAGAAAGGAGAATAAGGAATACTGTATTAATAATTAGAAGTATACATAATAGAAGTATGAAAGGACACCTCAAAAGTACTTCTTGGATAATCTCAAAGCACCCTTTCCATTGTACACACTGCCTCTCCTTTGCTTTTTCCAGACTTCACAAAAGTGTTCTCTTTCACATAATCTGTATGCTAGTAAAATTGATGAGTCAATGTGCTATATCCTCATCCTTCCTTCTACTATCTCCATGCCTTTGCTTAATCTGGCCTTCATTTATATCTGTTGAAAATCTCTTTCTTCAAAGGAGTTGCTTCCTCCATGAGGCTTTCCCTATCCTTCTCATTTGAAATCAATCACTCCAGTTCCAAATCTTTCATAACGTATTGACTTCACTTGCTCTGCCTTTTATCAGAGTTATATGTACACTTCCTCCCTCATTAAATTGTAAGATCTTTGAGGCTAAGGATTGTGGCATATCCACCTCTATATCTCTAGTATCTCCACAGTACACTATACATAAATGTTTTAAAATGTTGAATTGAATTTGTTGAATTAGTAGTTCAATACTACATATTCTATTTCAAAACATCATGATATGTACTCACTTATATAAAAAACATGGGTTCTTATACTAGATCCTACTGAAATATCAACCCTGGGGAGATTAGTTTCTACCTCATTATTAGGTATTGATAAAATAAACATTTTCAAGTTTCAAGTAAAAATTCATTTAATATTTATTTTCACCTACTTAACAGATAATATTCTTCCTGAACAAGGAAAATGTTGCCTGGTTTTGTATTCAATAATAAGAATATATAAATATTGTACAAAACTGAAAACATAATTTTCTACATGGGAATGCTTTTTTCAAATATAGTTTTAATATTTATTCCTAAACTTAGTTTTCTTTTTCTCCTCTATTGAGTAGGTAGTTTTCTCTAACTGTGAGCAATAGTTTGAAGTTCAGCATCCTAATTCCAGCTTTCCCAATTATTAACTATATGACTTTGGGCAAGTGGTGCTTCTTTTTGTGCCTTGGTGTCCTTATTTTTGACATGAAGTTATTACACCGGATGCTTTTCCAGGTCAATCCTGTATCTTTTTGATATTCCTGATGGTCAGGGATTATATTTATAATAAAGGGGCAAGGTTAAAAGTATTGAAGCAAAAATAAAAAGCTACAATCCTGTAGTCAGAGATTTTTTTTTATATGGTAAGTAGAGAGAAAAGAAAAAAAAAAGTGGTAAAAAGAAGTGAGATGTACATCTTATACCTTAGTAAAGTAAAATAAGCAGAGAATAAGGGGCTCTCTGTTGCATCTTAATCTGATTTAGGAATGGTGAATCCAAAGTTTGGGGCTAAAGCAGTGGGGTCAAGATCCCTCTACAACCATACACTCTCTCTTATCCTTTGAACTTTTTGTCTTGGAATACCTCTAGTGATCTGAAAAATTCACTTGGATATGTGGTTGGTCTTGTTATTGTGGTTCAGTTGTTTTCAGTCATGTTTGACTATACATGACCTCATTTGGGGTTTTCTTGGCAAAGATACTGGAGTGGTTTGCTATTTACTTCTCCAGATTTTTTGTTACAGATGAGGAAACTGAGGTGAGCCGGATTAAGTGACTTGCCAAAGGTCACACAACTACTAAGTGTCTGAGGCTAGATTTGAATTCAGGTCTTTCAGGCCTGATGCTCTATCCACTACACAACCTAACTGCCCTTCTCTTGACTTAATCCCCATTAAAGAAGGGGTTGTAAAGATGGTAGGTACCTCAATAGCTGTCATGCTTAAGATCTCCAAGAGCTAAAGAAATAGCTCATTACATGAAGACAACAGGTACATCTAGAACAATTGCTGAATTTTACTCAAGTATTATTTCTTCTCAGCACTCTGGGTTTACGGTTCACAAATTTCCATATTATCACCAAGATCTATTATTTAGTGTATTAGTAGGTGGAAATGGTTGACTAGACAGGACAAATTGCCCTTCCCCAAATTACTATAGTGATCTTGAATTCTAGGAATTGTGTCTTATTTCCTCTTTTTTGGGTACAGATTAGGAGATGCACAAATGGATGCATGGATGGACTCTCTAGCCTCCTTTTGGAGAGGAAGTAGTTTGAAAAGTCACTGATACCTTTCTTGGAAACATATATCTTCTTGCTTTTGATGATTCTATGAAAATTTTTCAAAATATAAGGAAAAATGTTTTCATAAAAATCTGGATACTACAGCTAAAAATGAACTATTTTTAAGCACAGAAAAAATAGATAGTCCCAGAAGTTGTCACTTAATAAGTACAAGAACACCTCTGCAGACAGAAAGTGGCACTGATTATTGTTGTTGTCTTTGCCTAATACTTTAATTCTATACCTGGATCTTCAGAAGTATATAGGAAACCATAGCTTTGCCCCAAAGAGATTGTGATGTGAATGCATAAATAAGCAGAACATAGCCAACCATTTTGATGCCATAATGATACTTTCCCATAAAAACAGTGGCAATTTTCTCAAGGAATGAAAATCAAAGCCATAGCAGCATCAAAGAGCATTTATTAAGTATATTTTTATACTTATAAAGAGTAACTGGATGGGTATCTATGACTCCAGCTTAAAGTCTAAAGAAAAAAGGATACAGAAATAGCATTTTATAAGATAGAACATTTACATTTATAGGCAACTGTAGTTCACTCTGATGCAGGCATGTCAAATACACATATCCAAATGGAAATGTCTTATTAAAGTAAGACATTTTGAATAAAACCTTGAAGGAAGGACGGGATTAAGTATATAGGACTGTAAGATTTAGATCTCTACCACATACTGCATACACGTGTATTAGGAAAAAAACATTCCAGAAGGAAAAAAGGAAGGAAAGAAAAAAAGAAATGAAGGAAGGAAGGAAAGAAGGAAGGAAATAAGTTAAGCATTGACTATGGGCCAGATGCTGTGCCAAGCACTTTGCAAATATTAACTTACTTAATCCTCACAACAATTCTGTGAGGTCGATGCTATTATTATTCCCACTTTACAGTTGAAGAAACTAAGGCAGTCAGAGGTTAAGTGACTTGTTTAAGGTAATACAACCAGTAAATGTCTAAGGCCAAATTTGAACTCATATGTTCCTGACTCCAGGACCCCACTGTGACACCTAACTGCTTCCAGCATGTATGATTCACCTTGAAAAGAGCCTAGAAGAGAGCCCTGTTCAATAAATGAACAATTTGCTTTGGGAGGTACTTTGAAGAAGCAAAGTGATGTGGTGGAAAGAGTGGGGAATTTGGAGTCACGTAATCCCTGGGTTCACATCATACCTCTGACATTTACCAACTTTATGATCCTGTGCAAGTCACTGATCCTTACTTTCTTCACCTGTAAAACAGGGAAAAATAGATAAGTAATACTTACTTTGCAATATTGCTGTTATAAGAATCAAAGGAAATAATAAGCATCAAGTCCTATATATGTGTCAGAAAATATTCTTGCAACAAAAATTCTACTTCAGCCCCTCCTTTTCAGCCTCTATTTATTTCAAAAACATTCATTAATTCAACAAACTTAGTAAGAACCTTCTATAAGCAGCACACTATGCTGTATTCTGGCAGAACTAGTATAAATAAGACCCCATTTCTAACTTCCAGGAACCTGAATAAAGTTAGGGAATGATATAGTTAGAGAGATAAATGATAAGCACACTTTAAATTAATGCTTGAAAAATGTAAGAGTATACAATGCTCTGAGGTGAGATTGATTATTTATTATAATCGTCTTTCTTACAATGAAATCTATCAAAATTCTTCCTTTGTGTGGTGAGTTGGGATAGGATGCGGTCAGGGTTTCCATCTGATCTCAGAAGAAGTTGGGTAAGGTCAGGCTTGGCTAGTGATTCTGGACTTCCAAATAGCTTTGTGTTTATAAACCTATTTAAAATTATTCTAGGGAGTTCTGTACTGGTGGAGATAAAATAATACATTGAACTAGGTTCCTTCAAAAACATTTTAGTCTCTTGGCTGTCAGAAATGCTTGATTTTTAATATTACACATAATGTAGAATAACGAAAATATATTTCAGCTCACTTGAGAAAGCTCTGCAAATAATAATCAACTTAGAAAATTGTAAATACAGCCTTTTCAGCTCATTACCTTCTAACTACTTTAAGCATGCACCAACTAAGTATGGTGGTGCATCCCTATAAGAGTTGCTGCCAGGGAGGCTGAAACTGGCAGATCTTTGAGCTCAGGAGGTTGGAGATGCAGTGGGCTAAGCTCATCTTTGGTCCCACATTAAATTCAGCATTAATTTGGTGAGTCTCTGTTGGGGGAGGGGAACACTAGCTTGCCCAAATCAGGGCAAAGCAGTCCAGGTCAGAATCAAAGTTGTCATGATGATCAGAGTGAAATCAACCCAGCAGTAGCCCCTGCACTTCCAGCCTCGGTGAGATAGAGAAATTTAGTCTAAAAATATTTTTAAACACACATGAAAAATTAGCACTGGCTAATTAATTTATACCACCTCCATCATCCAGCATTCTGATTGAACTTAATGTGTCTTTTCTTAAATATTGGACTAGATATCTTGGTATGTGCAGATCTGTGGATTATTGTGGAATTAAAAGATTTTCCATTTTCTCTACCAGTGCCTAGACTTCAATATTTTGATCATTTACATATTAAATTTTTCAATTTAATTTGAGCATACCCTACAGTGCTTTAACACTCACTTTAGACAGAATCACAGAATTTCAGACTTAGAAGAGAATGAGTCTAGTCCATACCTGGGCCAGAATTCTCTCTAACATGTCATTATACAATAACATAATAATTGTTGGCAGCTAGGTGGCACAGAGGATAGACTGCTGTCCGAGAGCCAGGAAAACTTCTCTTCCTGAGTTCAAATCTGAGCTCATGCACTTACTAGCTGTGTGACCCTGGGCAAGTCACTTAACCCCGTTTGCCTCAGTTTCCTCATCTATAAAATGAGCTGGAGAAGGAAATGGCAAACCACTCCAGTATCTTTGCCAAGAAAACACTAAATGGGGTCACAAAAAAGTCAGAGATGAATGAACAATAATAGCAATAATTCTTGTCATATATTATATCTCTTAAATATTGAGGGAACTATTTAGTATTTTAATCATATCTTATATTCTAGTGTAGGAATCAAAAAACTATGGCCTGAGGGCTAAACCCAGCTTGCAGCCTGTGTTTGTATGGCACAGCAAGCTAAGACTGATTTTTATATTTTTAAAATACAAATGACCCAAGGATCGTGGTTTGCCAACCCCTGCTCTAGAGAAAAGAATTCAAAAGAAAGTAATGTGGTATAATGGAAAGAATACTGGGTTTGGAGTCAGGAGACATGGCACTGTCACATTTTATGTGACCACATTCACAAAATGAGCAGATGAAGTTAGATGATCTCTAGGGTCCTTTCATTATTAAATTATATTATCATCTGATCCTCACAACAGTCACGCTAAGTCAGGAGATGACAGTGGAGTGCAATGGAAAGAGAATGAGATCTCAAGTCATGATCTAGAGGCAACTCCCAACTGTGCAGCTTCCTGCTTGCAGAAAACTTTAGGCAGATCATTTTGCCTCTTTTGCCCTGCAACTCTAAATCTTATGTGATCTGATTTCCTTCTGATATCCAGGTGAGGACTATTGTTAAACCACCCCCAAATGACAACCATACCTATCTACTCTTAGGGAACCCCCAGGGAAAGTCCATAATTTGTTTTTGTTATTGCTTATGCCATCCTATCACCTTTATAATTGATAAATTCTATCTGAGATCCAATCCAAAATCCATCATAGGGAAAAAGATGAGAATTAGGAAAAGGAAAGAAAGACATAAAGAGGAGGGGAAAAAAAGAAAAGATGTGAAAAAAGGTTAGAAGAAAGAGAAGCCACAATGAGAGTGAAAGGAATAAATGAGGAAAGGGGGAGGGAAAGGAAGAAACAAAAGCAATACAAAGAATAGATGTAGTGAAATGATGTAAGAAAAGAATTATAAATAAGGAGGAGGAAGAGAGATAAAGATATGCAAGCAGTAAAAGTAAAGGGAATTTTTTAAAGGTTGCATTCTGATAATAAGCATTTAATAAATAGATTATTCTGAGATCCTTGGGAGAAAGGTCATCCAGTTAATCTGATATGTTTTACTCTTATTCTTTCAATAATTAGACAGTAATAAGATGAAATAAACAGCTGTTAGACCCAAGGCAAGAATTCTGACTCCCAGCGTTCAAAGATCACTTGCCAATATCAGATGAGAAGGCATCTGAGTCATTCTCTTGTTTTCCCTTTTAGAGCTCTAGGGGTGGTCTAATACTTGAGAAAATCAATATTCATTCAAGAGAAAATAATAGAAATGATATGCTAGAGGCACAAAGCTGATTTTCAATTTTAGATTTTATCCAGGAATTTCTAAAACTTCTCACATACTTATAGAATATTACAATAAATGTTCATCTCTACCTGCATTTAGCTGGGAGGGTTTATCTACATGGTATGATCATAGAATCATAGGAGTATATTCATCATAGAAGGTTTCTTTTGTCTCTTGGGGCTTGACTGAATGTGTAATGCAGCAAATGCATGGAATGGCCTGGTGCACGCTAAGTTAACCTGTCTTTTTTTTTTTGGTAAGGCAATTGGTGTTAAGTGACTTGCCCAGAGTCACACAGCTAGTAAGTATTATGTGTCTGAGGCTGGATTTGAACTCAGGTCCTCCTGACTCCAGGGCCAGTGCTCTATCCACTGCACCACCTAGCTGTCCCTAACCTATCTTCTTTACCTTCTGAAATGAGTGGTTTGCTTTTCAGGTACATCCAGTTTCCCAACTGGTTCTACATGCTGATTTAGCAGAGAAACATGTTCTGAGACTGGTGTGCATAATTTAATTCTGAGGAGCAGAACAAATTGAAAGGTTGGTAGTAGGTCATATAGATCCATTCATGGATTTGCACCCCTTCCTCTCTAGTCCCAACTACTGTTCTCTTACAGGTTAAGTAGGATCTATGTTACTCCACTCAGAAAGTTTATTCAGTTACAGCAAATGCTGCAGAAAGAGAGGTAGGAAGCAGATCTACAAAGCAATGATGAACCTGCACCTTTTTTAGCTTAAGGTAAATTCCAATATGAATTTTCATCATGAAAGTTTTGTTTGCTATGCTAATCTTTTAGTCCTTTCCACTGGTGGAGAATTTTCTCTCTTCTGATATTATAAACCCTGGACATTTTCCAGAAATTCTGTAACCTAAGAAATATTTCTCAAGGTTCTAACCTATTTGTAAAGATCTATGAACCTTGAAAAATTAGAGACTTAAGCATTACGCAAAAACCTACCTATATATTAAATCAATGTATATACTACCTCTGGAGGCATAGATTACACCATGTTTCCTATTAGAAGTAGCTTGTTGGAAATCCCCAGTTTTGTTACTTTTCAGCACTGGGTACTGCCAGTCTGAAAGCTCCGGGTGGTGCAGGGGCATGCCTGCCTGGCATAGAATAGGGTTAACATGATATACATAGTTTTTTAAAAGTTTGAAATATAACCAGATGTGGTTAGTCAAACCATCAAGAAGCATTTGTTATTATGTGCCCAGGATATAAGACAACATATTAGGAAATAGGCAGAAGGTTGTTATTGCTGTTGTTGTTGGGAGTGAGGGGTACACACAAATATTATTTCTTCTGAAGTATATTGCTAATGTCTGATGATCTGAATTATGCTTTAATTGGGGCTGGGAATCCCCAGTTAATGGGACAGAAGCCAAACCGTCCATCACACTTATCTTTGACTATAGCTCATATGCTAAAACTTTGCTCCCCTCCCTGATTTCCTCCATGTGATCAAGCATCAGGAACATCACAGGGGGTAGGAGGCACTTGCACCCTTTGTGGATTGGCATGGTACGTACTCCTTTCATTGCCCTGGCTTATCCTGACACATACTTGGAATAGTATAACAACATCAACATTATGCTGAGGCTTAATCAGCAGAATGATCTCTTGACTTTGAATGTAGCCCAACAAATATAAACCTTTGTTCCTTGGATGGTCTTCTTCCAAGCCTATGGGACAAACGGCAGGAGAATTTGTTGCTCACTTATTGCGGGCCTCATCCTTTCATTTAAAGCCAGTGAGGAGAATTACTCAGAAAATAATAGAAACCTGAATTAGATGCCAAATCTGCTTTCAGTTATTTACTCATGAGGCAGCTGTTCACTGTATCTAGGATATTTGTTTCATTAAAAAACATCATATTTGCAAGAATGAACTAATGACTAAAAATGTCTTTTTTTTCAAATTAGGAAAGTTGCATTTTCATTTTGGATCTTGGCATCTCTCCCCAAAAAAGAGATCAAAGTGGAGTGAAACAAATTATTTGGAATACAATGAAGAAACACAAAAGTTAACAATCTTATGATGGCAAGTGTATGCCTTAGCACCCCTTTATTCCATACCATAAGTACAACTGTACTGGACATTGAAGAGTACGTGGTAGCCAGAGACTAAAGAAAACAATATGACCTTAAGGTCCTCATGGCCCTAACCTATTTGACCTAATGTAGTTGACCAAAAAAAAAAGAACCAATGAAATAGGGACTTCCAGTTAATATGGCAATATGAAAGGTCATAAAACAACTCACTTCTCCCCATAAACTCAAGCAAAGACGAAAAAAGGACAACAGATCAAATAATGATAAAGAAATCCAAAGAGAAACAAAAGAAATATTTTAATCCAGCCCAGAACTACACAAAAAAGATAGCCAGAAATCTGTGGATACTGGGAAAAGGGCCTTGCCAGGCATCCCAGCACAAGTTCAGATAAACAAGCTAGAAGTCTCTACCTCTTCTAACCAAGATGCCTGAGAGTATACATAAGGCTGAGGTGCTATGACCAGAGACACTCATGAGGGACCTGAGGACTTCAAGCTCTAGAATAGAATTCTTTGGAAGGATCAAATACTTCAGTACCCTGAACCAGAGTAAGCCAAAGGAAATGAAGACCACAGGTAGGTTCTAAAACCTGTTGGCATTCTGCATATAGATGGTTGTTGTCCTTCCAGTTTGAAGAGGACCAAAATGGCATGACTATGTCAAGGATAAAGTACAGTGTGTCTAACTATGGCTGATCAGATCAATATGAGCTCAGAAGGCCCTAACACAAGTTGGGTACAAATAGTCCATAAGAACATTTGGAGTGGAGATAAAGTTTTATTACTTCTAATTTGGGCTGGTGGGGAAGAAACAAGCATTAATTAAGTGCCTCCTATGGGCCAGGTACTATGTCAAGTATTTTATAGGTATCAGCTCATTCAATCCTTGGACTTTGGGAAGAAGTTATTTCTTACAATTTCCCTGGGCTGGTATGTAATACACTATTGTATAAGTTTAACCAAGTATATCCCATTGGTAAAAATAAAGTGATATGAAATTCTTGCCTAGGGAAGATTTGTTTCTACACTTGTAATGATATGGTATTGGTAGATAAAGAAATCATTCACGTTTTCAATCCATTTCCTTCATATTTTGTAGTTTGCCTGATTTAATGGTCAGTGCCATCTTTACTGAAACATATGCAGCAGGTGTAATACTGGTGTTAACTGATTTGTTTTGGGGCATCTTGCATTCTGTGGTATCAGAATGCAAGGTAGTGGTACTCACCTTGTTCTCCTCCCTGCCAATCTTATCATCAAAAGGGCTTGCCTGTAACCTTTTGCCAACTAACCTATTTCATCAGCTCTTAGGAACAGTCGTATTACATTGGCTAAGGTGGTAACCCAATCAGTGCTTTTACCAGATCTCAATTTGCTATCATTTCAGGGTTGATGATATTACTTTATATAATATTATATTTTATATTAATACAATAAATGAATAAATATTAAATAATAAACCAAACAAATTAAACAATTTTATAACTATTAAATAAAATTAATAATTATTTTATATTATATATTACATATAACTTTATTTGTATATTACTTTAAAATCTGCAAAGTACTTCACATGTGTAATATCATTTGAACCTCACAACAACCCAATGAAGTAGGTGCCACTGATTGTGTCCACTTTAGAGATAAGGAAACTCAGACTGAGAGATTTGACCAGGGTCACGTATCTAATGGATGTCTGAGGTGGTATTTGGGCTTAGGTCTTCCTGGCTCCCAAATCCAATGCTCTGTCCACTGTTGAACTTAGTTGTCTTCCTAGCTCGCATAGATCTCAGGTCATGTGAAATCCTTGCTGCACATTTACATGCTGTCATTGCTGTACTCTGTCAGGTCCCACATGTCTCTGTAAGCATGGTGATTTGAACCTTAAGAAGGTTATTTTTATTATTGTTGTTATTCTTGGTACCATCATCCTCATTCTTCTCATTTTGTATTCTATGTAATTCAGATATAAGTGGTCCTGGTCCATTCCCCTACTTAGGCACATGGTAGATGCTTAATAAATGCTTAGATGCAAGAATTTCATATCACTTTATTTTTACCAATGGGATATACTTAGTTAAACTTATACAATAGTGTATTACATATCAGTCTAGGGAAATTGTAAGAAATAACTTCTTCCCAAAGTCCAAGGATTGAATGAGCTGATATCTATAAAATACTTGACATAGTACCTGGCCCATAGGAGGCACTTAATTAATGCTTGTTTCTCCCCCACCAGCCCAAATTAGAAGTAATAAAACTTTATCTCCACTCCAAATGTTCATATGGACTATTTGTACCCAACTTGTGTTAGAGCCTTCTGAGCTCATATTGATCTGATCAGCCATAGTTGGACACACTGTACTTTATCCTTGACATAGTCATGCCATTTTGGTCCTCTTCAAACTGGAAGGACAACAACCATCTATATGCAGAGTGCCAACAGGTTTTAGAACCTACCTGTGGTCTTCATTTCCTTTGGCTTACTCTGGTTCAGGGTACTGAAGTATCAGTACTGATACCTCCCTGCAAGGATGATAATTTGGACTATTTTTATTGTTGTTGTTCTTATTGTTACCATCCTCCTTATTCTTCTCATCTTATGTTCTATGTAGTTCAGATAAAAATGGTTCTGGGACAATTCACCATCCTACTCTTAATCTTTTATGTATAATGTTATTTATTTTGGCATATTTTCATCAAATAGTGAGCTCCCCAAAGGCAGAGACTGTCTTTTACTTCTCTTTGTATCTCTAGCATTTAGCACAGTTTCTGGCACATGGTGGATGCTTAATAAATGCTTTTTGATTGCCTAATATTCAGTGTACTGTTGCACTGGTGGATAAAATAACTGTGTGTGTATGTGTGTGTGTGTGTGTGTGTGTGTGTATGTGTGTGTGTGTGTGTGTGTGTCTAATGAGTAACAATGTTGACATGCCAAGTCATCATCTGGAGGCTCTCCAAAAACACCTTTGGAACAACTTCAACAACTGGCAGGATGCTATCTTTTTCATCCTGCTCCCACATCATTTGGATTTCCCCTACAAGCCTCTCCACTTTGAAAGCTTTCCATCCCCCCTAGTGTGAAGGTTGTGCACATTGTGTTTGACAACACCATTTAAAGACATATTAAATCTTCATGGATCTGTGTTCTATCCAGATAATTGCCAACAACAGATTGGTCTCTGATGATGCTCTGGCTCCAGCCCAGTATTTTTATTGGATCCTCAAGGATATTTGGGGGTTGTATTTGTATTAAAAGGATTCTTCATCGGTCACTTCAGGATGGAAAGCAAGCTTTCTAACCACTTGTTCGTGTCTTTCAAGGTATCATATATGTGCTAAATTATTGCAATCTGTAGGGACATATTGCACAGTTTTTCTTATAAAATAGGCTTCAATTAGTGAATCCTGGTTCTTTAAGAATAACCTTGCCATAATTTCTAATAGCAATAACCTGGTCTTGGAGTATTCTCAATACCCTTCCATTTTTATAAATATATCCATACAATTTAAGCCATTTGATGATTCTTTGTCAAAACATCATTTGTTGAAATCATGTGGATATTATCCAATGAAGGCCTTTTATCAATAGACAATACATAGTCAATAAATATTTATTAAGTACCTACTATATGCCAGGCACTATGGAAATACTGCAGACACAAATAATGGGGAAAAAAGAAAGACAATTCCTGCTGTCAAGATCTTATAATCAATGGATTGGATATATTTTTTTTCTGCTTAGTTCCAGGGATCATATCTAGGAACAATAGGTAGAAGTTGAAAAGGGACAGATTTATTATCAATGTAACAATTAGAGATGTCTCCAATGGAAATGGCTTGCCCTAGGAGTTAGTAAGTTTACAGTCACTGGAAATCTTTCAAGCAAAAAACAAAACAAAACAAAACAAAACAAATGAAATAGGATGAGCACTTATTGGGACTGTTGTCCTGAAGAGTCTTATTCAAGTTCAAGTAGAGGTTGCACTAAATGACTACAGTCCTTCTAGCAATGAAATTCTGGGTATTTTTTTTCTTGTGAGGCAATTGAGGTCAAGTGACTTTCCTAGGGTTGTACAGCTACTAAGTGTCAAGTGTCTGAGGCCAGATTTTGGGAACTGTTTAGGTTTCTAACATCTGAGATCCCTTTTGGTTCCCTAACTATTAGCTGTGTTTAGGCTATAATTCCCTTTTTCTTTTTTTCTTTTCTTTTTTTCCAGTTAGGCAATCAGGGTTAAGTGACTTGCCTAGGGTCACACAGCTAGTCAGTGTCAATCATCTGAGGCCAGATTCTAGGAATTATTTAGGTCCGATCTTGGTCATTTAACTGAGATCCTTGCAAACAAGGATAATTCTTATTTTCTTACTGCTCCAAAAGCCTTAGGAATTGGTTTTCCCACAGGCTAACTTTGTCAGTAGGAATAATTATTGTGAATACAGCACTGGAAGTCAACCCCACCCCTAATTAGCTATTTGCTTTTGTGCAAATCATTAACCTTTCTTATGAAAATCACTTAACCTCAAGGGGATGGATTGGATAATCTCTGAAGTCCCTTCTAGCTTTAATATTGCATCAGCCTGATAAGAAGATTGCTGGGATTATTAAATACTTAAGTCAGGAATTCATTGGAAATTCATTAATAACTATGAAGAAGTTGGAAATTCACTATTCAGTGAAAATACTATTCAGGGGAAGTACATGGTAGACTCTTCTGGCCTCAGTCTATTCCTCTTGGCTGTTTGTCCAGATTTATACTAAGAATACTCCCCATGTCAGCCAGAAGCAGTAAGACAATCTAGGGTGTGACACCAGTGGTCTCCCTATTAACGATAGGCCTTATACACCAATGAGCAAAGTTGTTCAGGTAGGCTAGCCTCCCAGATCTCTTCTCATTCTTGTCTGATGGCTGCCAAAGGAAAACCTCAATGCTCATGCAATATGGAAGTTACAGATGTAATCAAATCAATGTCAAGGAACATTAAACTTGAGGTAATGTTTCTTGGCATTTGGTCTCTAAAATCGTTTAGATTACTGGCCTGCAGATTCAGTGTGCTTTTGAATATAGCCAATAATGCAATGTGGACCCATTAGCTTCTCCAGATTTTGGTATGGCCCAATTTGTAATCTTGAAAAGATGCTGGCAAAGTTTTTTCCTAAAATAAAACATTTCAAGTTATTTTTCAATAGACAGTTACTGAAAATTTCTCCTATAAAAAAATCTTAGGAGAGAAATGAAAAAAATCATCAACATCCCTCTGGGAACAAAAATGATGCATGGTTCCCCTGGGAAAACCTATTAAGTTGGAAATTAACTAGTACTTTGCTGTGTTTCATTTAATTGATCCTGGGTTGTTAATTTGGCTGCTGCTTTGTTGGAGTTTTACCATTGCTTTGGTTAAATATAAACAGTAAAACGCACAAGGAGATCATCCCAGGTGTACAACAATCAGCCTTTGGCAGATTCAAGCCAAATTCCCTCATCTATGTTTCTTGGCAACCTCACCCTATGCTGATGCACCTGGCTTTCTAATGCTTAAGGCCAGAAGGCAAGAGTCTGCAGTGGAGGCCAAAAGAACAGCATCCCAGCTAAGCAGTTTCCATGCCCAATGGTGCTTCTACCTTTCATTGTTAACTGCTGTGTTTGGTGGGTAATTGGTGGAACTTTTTTGATAGAGTTCATCTGTCTACATTTTATATACATAGGTTAGGGCACTACTTACTTTTTTTTTTTTTAAGGTAATTGGGGTAAGTGATTCCAGGGCTGGTGCTCTATCCACTGCACCACTTAGCTGCTCCTACTTACTTTTTAAGGGAGAATAATCAAGAGTTCAGCTTGAATCTTGAAATTATTTTCCCCAGACTAATAATATTTAAGAAGGCAGACAGATACAATTCTAGCCCAGTATCCCTTCTCTCTGAGGAGATATTAACCTCCCACTTCCCTCCTGGCAAGATTCAAAGGTGGAGGGAGGAGATTCTAGAGTTATCTATTCTTGTCTCTCTTTGAGCCACATCTAGATAGAGATCCATGTGGACACATATAACCTACATGGACAAAACATGAAAAAGCACACACATCTTAAGCATATTTCAATATAATTATTCTCCTTTTTAATTCTGTGCATTATATTTATACATTTAAAAATATTCTGAGGATAGGTCAAGGTTCAATTCCTTCCCTCCTCATAAAAACTTCTTCTGACTTTGAGTCCACAATGATCTCTCCCACCATTGAATTCATAACAGTATATTACTTATGGTACAATTAATAATGTAATACTTCATGATAATTATTGGATTATCATCTGTTACAGTTATTTATTGGTATTCATGGAATATTTAAAGGCTTAGAAGAAAAGGCATCCAACATGTTGGATGGACACCATACGCAGAAGACAATACGAACAACAGATGAATGGGATGAGAAGATATGAATGGATTACCTGCACCATTGGAGGGACCCCCCACATTATTAAGATCATAAATTTATTGAAATACTGAAGTATAGTTTTTTAAACTCCTTGTGGTCTTTTGTCATCTTACCCACTAGAGAAAGAGCACCCTACTTGTTCATATGCTATCATTGTTGTCGTTGTTTTAGGAAATAGTGTCTAGTTCCAGACACATGTTCCTCTTCCTAGGATAATTATCCTGTCCAGAGATGGACTGGTTTTTAAAGGCACCATTAGTAAAGCTTTATAAATGCTACTGAAACACATGCTACTATGGACCATTCCATTTCCTGTTCAGTTTACTGTGATTTCTCCAGAATGAAAGCTGATGAAAGACAAAGAGGGATTTCCCACATATTTCTAAATACCAAGACAAGACTTGAATTTCTTCATACCTGTAGCAATGACATGCTGCTATTTTATATAGAAAAATATCTAAAAATCTGCTAAATCCAGGTAGCTCAGTGCCTAGAGTGAAAATGAGAAGCCTTGACACTTGAGCCTTACTTCACAGATCTTCTGTCTCTTATCTGGGTATCCAGGCAAGATCAATTGCCTCTTTTGTCACTAAGTCACATTTGTCTTATTCTTCCATTCCATGCCTGATTTATTTTTAAAGACCTAGAATAAAAGAAAGTTTTTCTCATGAATCTAACAGTTTTCTAGTGTTTTTTTTTTTTACCAATATTTCACTCATAAAAAAAGAAAATTTCCTGGTCTGAATCAATTTCTCAGAATATTAACAATAAGTCTATCTTTCCCAGCTACCTCTAGCATTACATAAATCATTTTGGTCAATTTTCATGCATCACATTAGTTTTGTTGGTCACCCTCTCTTATTAAAAAGAAAAAGCAAAAAGCAGAAAATTAGTCACTTTTTAAACATTTAGTACTTCTCAACATAGCTGAAGATTATACATAAATAGAATGTGAACTTCTAACTACTTTTAACTCTATACTATAGTAAATAAAGGTGAAGGCAATGAATCAAAGACAGCAACAGGATCCTTTAAGGGTCAGATCCCTGAAATAAAATCCAATCAATGTGAGCCCAAAGTCTAGGTGACTGGGTTGGGAGGAATGGGGAATGTCCTGGGCCAAGTGTTACAGTGGCATAAGGAACAGCTATAAATAGAGGTTTACAGGAGGAGGCTAGATAATTGTTTCTTGGATATTTCCTACTTAAGTGCATTTGGGACCAAAATACCTCTGAGATCTCTTACAAATTTGAGATTCTACGATACTGTCAAGTGGTAGAAACCTGGTACTTTATCATTACCCACTTTTGATCTGATTGCCCAGGTAACTGAGGATTTCTTTGTCTGAGGTTGCCTCAACTAGGCTATGGGGCTACAAAACTATGAAGGGAGGGCGGTTTCTCTAGTTCTTCCACGGGAGGAGGGGAGAGGCAAAACCTTGGGTAGGATCCATAAGTGTGAGCCTATCCTAGACCAGTGGTTTCAAACCCAAATAGAAATGGATCTCTGTTATGGCATATAGACTTAGAAAACCACAGATTAATATTGTCTATGTTGTTATTTCATTTTTGAATTTGTATCTCCAATGCCTGGTACACTTCCTGACACAGAATAGTCATTTAATAATTGCTTGTTGAATGACTGGATAAATCTTTATTTAATAGGACCTTATCAAAAAGTGACAAACTCTAGAAAAAATGAGCAGCTCAACAATAACATTAGTGAACATTTATTAAATAGTTCTTCAAAGTTTGTAAAAAGCTAAAGCAATGTCCATCATTTTATTTGACCTTAACAAAAACCCTGTGAGATAGATATCATTATTGTCCTAGTTTTATAGAGAGAAAAGCAAGAAGGTTAAATGACTTGCCCAAGGTCACACAGCCAACAAACGTCAAAGGAAAGATACAAATGCAGGTCTCACTTGATTCCAAGTACAGAATTCTTTTCACTACACAATGTTCTCTCCATCCCGATTCAGAAAATAAGTCCCCATTGTGCAAATGATTGAATTCATTCCATTACAATGGGATTGTGCATAGGTATATTGTATATAAGATGCATAGGCAAATTGTATATAAGATGGTCTGAATCTTTATACTTATGCTCCAGAAATAAGATATTTTTCAACAGGACAGACTCAATAAACTTTCCCAGATCTTATCTAAGAAATCATACATAAATCCTTGAGGTCTGCATTAAAGGTATGATTGATTAAATAATAAGAATGCAATCCAGGTCTCAAACCTTTAGCATTCATACGAGGCTCTCCTGATTGGTAGAGAGAATGATGATGTGACAATGTACTTGTATGAGGGGCAGGTTGATAAGAGCACTTTGGAGAGAAATAAAAGGAAGGAAGCAAAGAAGGAAGGAGGGAAGGAAGGAAGGAAAGAAAAAAGGAAGGAAAGAAAAGACGGAGGGAGAGAGGGAAGAAAAAATGAAGAAAGAAGAGAGGGAGGGAGGAAAAAAAATTGTAAGTGGCTTATTATGTGCTAGCCATTGTGCTAAGGAAGGAAGAGACAGTCTTTCTTCTTCAAGAGAGGACACCAGAGATTCCAGACATTCTGGAGAGAGACACAGGGAGAAGTGTAGCAATGTCAAGCACACAGTAGGCATTTAAATTATGCTAGGTGACTAACTTTGGAGTAGAGCAAAGTGGAGAAATATCAAAAAAATTGTAACACAATATAACATGTAACACAACTAGGATATTTGGTTTCAAATTATATTAAGGGTGGTACTGAGGGGAGGTCTCTACTGGCAAATTCCACAACTCTATCCATAGCCTTATTTGGGTGAACATTTTTTAATAACTTGAATAATGATATTGATGGCAACACGTCATGTTTGCAGATGATGCAAAGCTGGGAAGTATAGCTAATTCATTATATGATAGAATTGGAATTTTAGAAGGTTTCAACATGCAGCAACAAGGAATCACTTCTAACAAGATTATACTTAATATGGATACATGTAAAATCTTAAACCTAAGTTAAAAAAGAAAAACAATTACAAATTTCAGGATGAAGAAGAAGTGGCTAGACAGAAGTTGAAGGGAAAAGGTTACAGAAGTTTAGGTAATTTAAAATTCAACATGAGTCAACATTGTGATCTGGCAATCAAACAAATTGTTGTGATCTTGTTTTTAAAAAAGAGTGCATAGAACTATAGTGTCCAGGTCAGATTGCTCAGTTCTAGTCTCTACATTTTATAGTAAACTGGCAAAAAGGACCATGTCTACTATTAATAAACTTCTTTTCATCCTAAGCTTCATCTCACTAGCTTTGTATCATCTGGTGCACATAGAAAACTAGCTTCCTTCAGAAGACATCATATCCTTGACCACTTCTACAGTGTTGGGTTCTGTTTTTCTCCCCAACACATGTGGCATGAAAAGGGAAGGAAACCAACATTTATTAAGCACTTGCTATCTTCCAGGCACTGTGCTAAACACTTTTAATGAATATTATCTCATTTGATCCTCACAATAATGCTGAGAGGTATTCTAAATTTATGTTATCTAATCCCACAACCACATGGCCATCCCTTTATTCATTCTTGATGGCCTTTATTCCATTTTCCTACAACAGTCATCTCTTCTAAACTGTATCTTTCTTCTACCCTCCCCAACACCACCAAAAGGAGTACCCTATTCCTTCCCCTTGGCACAAGATCTTACTGAGAAAACCAGACCATTTTCCATTAAATCTATTTTATCTCTTACTTCATGTATTATAACCACTTTACATCATCTCTCATGCTGTTCTCCTTTGCTTTAGCTTCTAAGGAAAAGATGAGTCTTCTCTTTGCTAAGGCCAGCCCTGGACTTGTGCTCTTGATCTCATTGCCTCCTCTTAAAACTGGACCTTTAGTCAGCCCTTCATTCTTTTTCATCTTCTTGTTCACTGACTCCTTTCCTGTTGCCTACATACATGCCACCTTCCCAACTTTTACAAACCTTCACTTCATCTGTTATCACTTCAAGTTATACTGTATTTTTTCTTCTTTTTACAGTAAAACCTTTAGAAAGAATTAGTCACATGAATTTCTGCCACTTCCTCACCACCTTCCTCTTCTAAGGCTCTTTCAATCTGGCTTCTGATCCAACCACTTGATTTGCTATCTGCCCATTGTTATCAACAATCTCTTAACAGCTAACCTTAAAAAACTTTTTACAAGCCTCATCCTAATTGATCTCTCTTTAGTTTTCTCATTGTCAATCAGCTCCTCCTCCTGGATACTTTCTCATCCCTCGAATCCCATAACTTGATATCTCTTGCCTTTCTGATTCATCTGTCTTGGTCTCCTTTGCCACATCATCTCTCACTAACCATGAGTATTACCTTAGCCTTTTCCTGGAACTCTATACATTCCTAATCCCATCAGGTTCCCTGGGTTCAATTATCTTTTTGTAGATGATTCCAAAATCTCTTTATCCAGTCATAACTTCTCTCCCAAACTGTGGGCCTACAGTGCCATTGGACTGTTCAACATTACCTGGATGTCCCATTAGCATACCATTAGAACTTACCATCTTCTCTACACCAATCCCTCCTCCAAATTGCCTTATTTCTGCTGAGGAATCCACTTTTGTTCCAGTCATATAAGTTCTCAACTTTATAGGCCTCTTTTATTCCTCTTTATTCCTCATGTCCCATATTTAATCAGTTCCTAAAACTTGTTTATTCTATATCCTCAAGATCTTTTGCATCCCTCCCAATTTCTCCATTGACATGATCACCATCTAATTTATGCCTTCAATACCTCTCAACTGAACTACTGCAACACTCTTCTAGTTCTTTCTGTTTTCATTCTCTCCTGACTACAATTCATCCTCCACACAGTTGTCAATTAAATATTCCTAAGACATTGGTCTTATCATATCATTCCCCTACTCAAAAATCATCAGTAGCTTCCTCTTGCCATTAGGAAAAAAAAACAACTTGCATCTACAGTCTGGCTCTCAGCTACCTTTTCCGATGGTTGACGTTACTCCTTTTATGCATTGTATGTTTCCATCACCTTGACTATCAGCTCTCACCCAAACTGGACACTCCATCTTCATGATTTTACACAGACTGCCCTACATGCCTTGAATGTATTCCTTCCAACTTCGGGATCTTAGAATAACTAGCTTTCTTCAAGGCCCAGCTCAGGTATTGCTCCTTAAGAAAAGAGTTTTATAATTCTAGAGTTGTTAGTCCTCTCTCCCTTTTCAAATTATCTTGTTTTTGTTTATTTATGTACATATCTTATTCCCCTACTTAAACTCTGAGGATAAGGAATTTTTTTTTTTGTTTTTTATCCTCAGCACATAGTACTGTTCTTCATACATAGGTAGACTCTTATTAAAAATGTTTATTGACTCCAAATGAATGTCCAGAAGAAATTTCCTTTCACTGAAGATGTTCATATGCAGACAGAATGGTGACTTATTGAGGATTTTGCACTAGAAAATTGAACATAGGTACTAAATAAATTTTATTGGATTGGATGTTACTGTGTATCATCTAAGGCTCCTTTCAATGATATGGTTTATGTAAATGAATTTTCTTTGAACTTTGGATAAATATTAACTCCAAATCTTTATGCCTTAAATCTCTTTTGCTTTGAAATTAGGAAGGGAATAAAATTTAAAAATTTTTTGTAGGTGATCTCAGAAGTTGTAATAAAAGAGAAAATTTTCCCTAATTCTGTCATTGTAATGATCTGTACATGATGGCAAGATACAACAAAATAGTCTCTGAAAGTTTCTCATCAAAGTTTTTGTTTTTCTCTATGACTGTTTATCTTGGAATAGGTTGTAAAGTGTGGTGAGCATGCTGCCCCTCAGGTTCCCTTTCAATCATTGTAGTATTATTTCAGCAATTATTGCAGCAATTTTCCCACCAACAGTGATTTGCCCTTGGTATGCTTTCCTTCTAAATTTCCTGGAATTGGTAACTATGAAATGTAATGGAATCACTGGTTAATATTCAAATATTTATTATTTTAGCAAGGGTCTAAAGAAAAATAGACAAACTTTCATTTTCTTTTGTTCTTTATTCAGGTTTGCATTAGTAATATGATTCTTTGAGATCATAGGAATAGCATTTAGTGCTGGATTTAGGTGCATCTATATTATAATGAAGTACAGATGATTTGCAGATGGTTAAGTCATATCTGGCTCATTTTTGGTTTCTTACTGATCACATATGGTAGAGATTTAGCTACAAGTGTAACTATCCCATCTTTAACTTTTAATTTATTTATTTGTCTTTAAATGAGACTGGTTCCATTCCTCTCACTCCCCACTCCACTCCCTCCAATCACAAAATGACATGGTACAGTGAATAGAGTGCTGAATTTGGTGTTGGGAAGATGACAGTTCAAATCCTATATCAGACCTTGAACAAGTCACAAGCTTTTTTAGCCTCAGCTTCTTTATTTGTAAAATAATAAAGTCGTATTCATTGGCTTCTAAGGTCCTCTTCCAACTCTAAATTTATGATTCTATGAGTGAGGAGGTAATGCCCCTCCCTACCCAGAGTAGGCTAGATCTGTGGTTAGCTCCTAAGACAATCATCACACCTTTTGATTGGTAGTAACTTTCATTTGATTTTGACTGTCCAAACCTTTCAGTAATTTACCTAAATCCTTGAGAGATATGTCAAACTTGGGTCAAAGATACTCAGAGAGTCTGAGGAAGGAGGAAAGAACACTATTTTAGAATATGTTATAAGACAGATGATTATTTGTAATATATTTTTTCAGAACTTGACCCATGGTATTTTATTAGTTTATGTGACTGTGTGTATAAACATGTATATGAATACATACGTACTTACTGGACTTAACAACATAATATATTTGCACCTTAAGTTGTTGATTTAGTAAGGATATTTCTCTGGTATAAACAAACCAGCTACAAATTGATGAGAGACCTAATATAAACTTGCAGGTTCAAGCTAAGACCCACTTATCTGGTTCAGTTTGTTGACTACTGCTAGGCAAAGGCAAAGATCATTCATTCCTGGTGTGAATTATAGAAGACAAATTGATTCATCAAATACCCAGTGAGGTGCATCCCTCAAACTCTCCTATTAAGCACCAGAATCTGTGCTTAACACTACCACAAACTTTAATGAAACTTGAAGTGATAGCAAGAGGAAAGTTTTAAATATATTTAACTACATTAATGGGAAGTAGGGACAAAGGGTGATGTTTGCACAAAAAAAGTCAAACTGATTACTTCTTTTTATCCATGTCATCTAAAATACAGACCCAGGGTCTCTTAGTGATTTATCCTGACTCTCTTTTGATTCAGTAGTCATACTAAAAGGAAAAAAATAACTTCTGAAGTTTTGACCTTTTTAAAGTACTCTGAAAGTGCACTTAAAAAATAGTGCATGTAATGCTTTTTCCTTTCTTTCTATTTACATCACGGAAAATGAATGAGGGCAGAATTTTCCACTATCTGTGCTCTCAGTTGTGTTTGCCAACCGTTCTCAGCAAAGGAAAGAGACATTATAAAATTATTTCCCAAAGTTTGACTTATTATATATTTCCCACATACTGAAGACCTAAAGAGAAAACCCACAGTCTACAGAAAGGAACTCATGTGGTTGAGATAAAATGAAGCTTGACATAGATCAATTCAGACAGAAAGATACTTACCCTGTTCCCCCTAGAAAAAATACGCATAACAACTATAGTTTGGAGGGAAGATTACTACTCCCTTCCCCAATAAACCATATGGAAATATTTTAATATTTAAGTATTAAAATTCAATTAAAAAGTTGTAATACTTTCCATATGATTATGCTATTGAATTTTTCTGCCTGGTGGTATTTAATGTTAAATGATGACATTTCATATTAATATGCTGAGATCATATAAAAATGATGAGTATGAGGAAGAGAAAAACATGTATCATAGCTCTACAGCTGGAAAGAACTTTAGAGGTCCCTCAATCAAGCCACCCCACCCTCATTTTACAAAGGAGGAAACTGAGAACCTAAAAAGTTAAATGACATCTAAGGCCATTCAGCTGACAGGTGTGAGATGTGAGTTTCAAATCTGGTCTTTCAGGCACCAAGTTTGATTCTCTATCTGACTACACCATGATATATCCTGTGGCATGACTTTTATGAGGTGGCATAGAGTAAGAAAGTCAGAGAGAATAATATAACCAATGACTATAATAACATAAATTAAAATAGCACTAATAAGTAGCTGAACTCAGACAAAATGCACTGAAAATTTTGGTTCTGGAGAAGAGAGGAGGAACACTCATTTCTCCTTTTGGGAGAGAGGTAAGAGACCATGAGTGCAAAATGTTTCAAATACTGTCAGACATAGCTGCTTTGTCAATTCATTTTACTTATCTTAAAAAAAATCTATTTCAAAGAGTAGATCTATGGAGGATGGAATGTAACAGGAAATGACTATGATGTTTTACAAAGGCATCAATATTTTTAAACAGAAAAAAGATTGAGACTGTCGTATACAATCTCTGATCTAAATCATAGAATAAAAGATTGAAAACTTTAAGGGCCCCTAGATGCAATTCAGTCCAAATCTCTCATTTATAGATGAAGAAACTAGAGCAGAAAGGTGAACTGTCTCATACAAAGACACACAGGTTTTAAATAGTAGGTCCAGGAAAGATTTTGTTTGTCTTTTTTTTTAATTAATTTATTTTGAATTTTCACCAATCACTTCCATAAGCTTTTGAGTTTTAAATTTTTCTCCAGCTTCCTCCTCACCTCCTTTCCCTAGACAGCGCACAATCTGGTATAAGTTATATATAACATCCCTATTAAACATATTTTCACATTAGTGATGTTGTAAGTAAGAATTAGAACCAATGGAAGGAACCACCAGAAAGAGGAAGCAAAACAGAAGAGAAGAAAACAAAATAGCAAATAGTATACTTTGATCTGCATTCAAACTCCATAGTTCTTTCTTCATATATGGATAACATTTTCTATCATGAGGCCTTTGGAGATGTCTTAGATCCTTGTATTGCTGGGAAGGGTTAAGTGTATCAATATTAGTCATCACACAGCGTGGCTGTTATTGTGTACAACATTTTCCTGCTTCTGCTCACTTCACTCAGCATCAGACCATACAAGTCATTCCAGGTTTTTCTGAAGTCAGTCTGTTCATCATTTCTTATAGCACAATAGTATTCCATCACATTCATATACCACAACTTGTTCAGCCATTCCTCAATTGATGGGCATCCTCTCAATTTCCAATTCTTTGCCACCACAAAAAGAGCTGCTATAAATATTTTTGTATGTGTAGGTCCTTTTCCCATTTGTATGACTTCTTTGGGATATAGCCCTAGAAGTGCTATTGATGGGTCAAAGGGTATGCACATTTTTACAGCCCTTTGGACATAGTTCCAAATTGCTCTCCAAAATGGTTGGATCAGTTCACAACTCCACCAACGATGCATTAATGTTCCAATTTTCCCACATCTTCTCCAACATTTATCATTTTCATGTTTTGTCATGTTGGCCAATCTGATAGGTGTGATGTGGTACCTCAGAGTTGTTTTGATCTGCATTTCTCTAATCAATAGTGATTTAGAGCATTTTTTCATGTGTCTGTAAATGGTTTTAATTTCTTCATCTGAGAACTGCCTGTTCATATCCTTTGACCATTTATCAATTGGGGAATGGCTTGTATTCTAATAAATTTGACTCAATTGTCTATATATTTTAGAAATGTGACCCTTATTAGAGAGACTGGTTGTAAAAATTCTTTCCCAATTTTCTACTTTCCTTCTAATCTTGGTTGCTTTGGCTTTGTTTGTGCAAAAACTTTTCAATTTAATGCAATCAAAGCTATCCATTTTGCTTTTTGTAATATTCTCTACCTCCTGCTTGGTCATGAATTCTTCTGTTCTGCATAAATTTGATAGGTAAACTATTCCTTGCTCTCCCAGTTTGCTTACAGTATCAGCCTTTATATCTAAATCTTGAACCCATTTTGACTTTATTTTGGTATATGATGAGATTTTGATCTATGCCTAGTTTCTGCCATACTCTTTTCCAGTTTTTCCAGCAGTTTTTGTCAAAGAATGAGTTCTTATCCCAGAAGCTGGGGTCTTTGGGTTTATCAAATAATAGATTACTATAGTCATTGACTACTGTGTCTTGCATACTTAACCTATTCCACTGATCCACCACTCTATTTCTTAGCCAGTAGCAAGCAGTTTTGATGATTGCTACTTTATAATACAACTTAAGATCTGGAATTGCTAGGCCACCTTCCCCTGCATTTCTTTTCATTAGTTCCCTTGATACTCTGGACCTTTTGTTCTTCCAAATGAATCTTGTTATTATTTTTTCTAACTCTATAAAATAATTTTTTTGGTACTTTCATTTGTATGGCACTGAATAAGTAAATTAGCTTAGGTAGAATTGTCATTTCTATTATATTAGCTTGGCCTATCCACGAGCAACTGATGTTTTTCCAATTATTTAGATCTGAGTTTATTTGTGTGAAAAGTGTTTTGTAGCTGTGTTCATATAGTTACTGGGTTTATTTCAGGAGGTAGACTCCTAAATATTTTATAATGTCTATAGCAAGTTTAAATGGAATTTCTCTTTTTATCTCTTGCTACTGGGCTTTGTTGATAATATATAGAAATGCCGATAATTTATATGGGTTCCAAGAAAGATTTTAATCCAGTTTTTTTTACTTTAAATAATAGCTAGCATTTTTATTGCATTTTAAGGTTTGCAAAGCACTTTTCATATATTATTTTATTTGATCTGAAACTCTTCTCTGTGCAACTCTACCTTTCTTGTAGAGTAGGAGGGTATGTAACAGTGGGGGCTGAGTTAGATTACTTCCAAACAACAGCTCAGATGAATTTCCATAATGCCTGACAAACGGTACTTAGTGTAGTGTGTGTGTGTGTGTGTGTGTGTGTGTGTGTGTGTGTGTGTGTGTGTGTGTATGTGTGTGTTTTAATTGAGTGGCATAGTTTTAGATTGCAACAAGTCATTATTGGTCCCTTTCCCTCTTTGGAAAAATGCAAAGCACACAAGTTACCTGAAAAGCTACCAAATAACAGCTGAATGCCCTCTGGGGTAGCCCCACTTTAGAGTAAGACTGGTTAGTGTAAACATGTGTTGGTTCAACTCTTGTTCATTTATTCATGGGGAAGGGGGAAGAGGGAATCACTTCATGCCTTGTGCACAGCTATGTGTTATGGCAGCAGAACCTCTTGCCACTGCCAAGAGGAAGAGGTCCTAGGGCAACAGAAGCACAAGCCCATGACAGTATCTAATCACCCCTGAACTAACTTAACTGAGACTAAGTCTAGCAGTTCCCTATCATCAGCAGACTGGATAAGCATGACCTGAATGGCTCAGGGGAATCAAAGACGCAGTACTGCAGACTGAAAGTTGTCTGGCAAATGACCTAGCTGGAGCCATGATACTTATCAGCTGCCACCCCGCCTTAAGGGCCATATGTCTTAGTAATGGAAATATCTAATAGTAGACTTCACAGGTTCATAGACTGGGAGAATGTGTAGGGATCTTGGAGATCTCCTAATCCATTCCACTCTCCTATTTTACAAAACAGGTAATAGTAGCCCTGATATGTCCAAGGTCATGAAGCAAATGAGATGTAGAAGTGATGCTCAAAACCAGGTCTTCTCATTCTAAGTCCAATTCTATTTTCTTTCCATCATGCTGAGCAGAAACGACCTGTTCTCTCAACTTAATGGAAAAAAATTAATTGTAGACTGGTCACTCTGTGTGATCTCAAAGCTATGATGCTCATACAGGATTTTGTTTTGTAACCACAAGGATTTCATCCTTTTAATGTCTTAAGCTCCTTTCTCAGCTGGCTCTTTGTATGAGACTGTCTTTCTCTCTCTTTCTTTTTTTTAAATCTAAAATGCAGGCACTTTCACAAAGAAGGCATATCCAAAAGCCATGTCCTTATGTTCCTGTGACCCCTGGGGAGACGAGCTCATTGGTTATGGCTTTCTGTGCAGAGCACAAAGTATGGTATTAAACATGCTTAAAAAGAGACATAGCACAACAGAAGGGAAAAACAAGAAAGAAAAACAAATAAAAAACAAAACAAAAGAGGCATAGCTCAGAATATAAGCAGGGAAGAGTAAAAGGCATTGATGTTAACTAAAGAATAAGCACCAGATGTCCTACCCAATTTAAGATTTTTTTTCTGTGCTAATTTCATAATATAGCTAAGTAGTATTATCACCAATAACGTAGGTTACCAGGAGATCAAGTTTGATATTGAATCAAGGTTTATCCTTGATTTCTTCTTATTACATGTCAGGACACTGAGTGATGCCATCTATTGTCATAGGATTTAAATTGTCACTCAATAATCCCCCAATACATATTTTTGTTTGTCTACTTTGGACTTGCTCAGGCTTGTGAAATATTTTAACATTGGACTAAATGTTTGAATGCTAACTGAAGATAAATTTGGTGAAGATCAGAGATGTAGAGCTAGAATGGCCCTTAGAAACCATCTAATGCAACTCTTAATTTTACAGATGAGGAAACAGGCCCAAAGCAGTGAAGTGACTTACTCAAGGTAAGAGTAATTAGTAAGCATCAAAGGTCATTTGACTCTGGACACCGTACCAGGTTGCTTCCTATATTCCTCACTTTTTACATTAAATGGCACTGACAACCTGTCCAATAATCCAAGGCAAGCAGCTCAGAATAACCTTGACTCTCTAATCTTTACACTGGACAATTTAATGGCCAGAATCTTGCTTCCTTCACCGCTACAGGATTTGCACTTTCCTCTTCATCTCCATAACTGTTTCTTTAATATAAACGACAATCATCTCTTACCCTGGCAATTGAAATATTCTCACAGTCATCCCCCACTTCCGTCACTAAATCTTTCCGTTCTCCATATCATCTCTTCCAAAGTTGCGTTCTTCACCTAGCACTTTCTGCTATGGAATCTCTCTTCTTTCTACGCATAATTGGTATTACAACAATTGCAACAAAAGCATTCATGATCGATATTTAAAAGTAATAAGACAACCACAGAGGGCAATCAGTTTAAACTATTAACCCATTTTTATAGTCTGTGCTACAAAAAGAGGTATCTCTGAAATTGCTTGATTTCTACAAGTCAGGTTTTGTCTACACAGCAACTGGAAACATCTTAAGTCATGTAATGAAAATATATTAATACTAGGGGGACTCCAACTAAGCCTACTGCTGGCATCTAGAATAATATGCTTAATTTGCAACTTTATTTATTGGCACTGTACCAACAATCAGTCAACAAGTATTAACTGAGTGCCCACAGGGTGTATGGCATATCTGTACTGTATCTGCTGCTGGAAACATATGTAGAGTTTCCAAACCATGTGCATTGTTCTTCTTCAGCCTAACAATGTAGACACTTCCTTGAAGAGACATGCAAAAGCGAAGAACGACGCAACATGTTTAAACTCGATGATGTGTCCTGTTTCTGTTTGCATGGTAAAATCTATCTTAGAGTAAAATATTTCAAATATGTATGGATGGTATTTTGCTTTTAGTGCTGAGAGAAAGCTTTGTAATCTTCAAAACCTTTGAGAAATATCAACACACATGTACAACCAGGTGGCTTGGATTTATAATGTTCCCATTTCTCAGAGAAGCAAACATAAAAGTTAAGTGATATACCTAAGGTCTTAGAGCTAATCAATAATAGAACCAAAGATAACTCTGGCTAAATCAAGTAAGTCAAAGTATGCTTTATTGAACTTATAGAATGGTAATTGTCCCATAATACTTTTTCAATTTGAATGTCTATTGGATCTACAATGAAATGGGGGGGGGGGGTTAGTACAGAGATATCTTGTATTGGAAAGGAAATGTGATGAACTGGAAAAAAGAGCCATAATAAATTGGAGTGAAGACACTGGTTTTTAGTCCAATTCCATTGATATAGTAAGAAACTAGATGACCTTGGACAAATCATTCAGATTTCCTGGGCTCCTTTTCCTCATCTATACAATGAAGGGTTTGGATTACAATTTTTTCTAATATTGCTGTTATGAGAGGCAGCACTACACTATTTGACCCGAATTCAAGACTTGTCTCTGACGTACTAGCTGTGTGTTCCCAGAAAAGTCTTTTAATGTTTCAGTGCCTCAGATAACTCTCTAAGATTACAAATTTGAGAGAAGGAGCTAATCTACATTGGTAGAAGATGTCTCGTAATCTAAAGTTTGCTACATTGATGAAATAAAAAAATCAAGTCCTCCTTCCCCTACAAAAAAAATGATTTCTTATCAGTTCTAACATTCTGTAATTCCAAAAATCATTAAAAAAATATTTAGCAGGCACGCTTTTTCATTGGGCAGTTTTAGAGCTATAGTCTTAAATTTTCATCTTACTACCTATGTGACCCTAGGCAAGTCACTTAACTCCTGTTTGTCTCAGTTTCCTCGTCGGTAAAATGGGGATAATAATAGCACCTACCTCCCAGGGTTGTTGTGAAGACCAAATGAGATGATTGTAAAATGCTTAGCACAGTGCCTGGCACGTAGTTAATACGTATATATATATATATATATATATATATAATATATATATATGTATTATATATATATATATATATACACCAGTTATCATAATTATTATCGTGACTCCACATATTTTCACTAGATATCTGACTGGAAATTTCTTCTTCTTCACATCTCCCTCCTGGCTTCCTTCAAGTCTCATTTACAACCTCATCTTCCACAAGAAGCCCTTTCTCCATCTCTCTTAATGCTGATGCCTAAGGTTTCCCCCATTCATCTTGCACTTATCTTGTGTGGACATAATTGTTTGCCTGTTACCTCTCCTATTAGACTGTATGAATTCCTCAAGAGCTGGGACTAGTGTTTGTTGCTTTTCTTTGTTGTTTGTTGGTATTGATGCTGCTGTTGTTGTTTACCTTTCTTTGTATCCTCAACTCTTAGCTCAGTGCCTGGCAATAGTAGGTGCTTAATCAATGCTTGTTGGCTGACTCTCTTGTAACCTCATCAGTTATGCAGATAACTCGTGTGTGTGTGTGTGTGTGTCCGGTCCAAGCTTCTTTATCACCAATTGTCAATTCACACTGGATGTCCTGGAGGACATCTTAAATTCAACACATTTAAAACTGAACTTTTTATCTTTTGCCTGCCCCAAGTCATTCTTTCTTTAAAAATTCCCTATTTCTGTCAAAGGAAACCATCATTTGACACTATTGACCGCCCTCGCCTTCTGAATATTCTCTTTATTGCAATTATCTCATTTGGTCCTCACCAACAACCCTGGGAGGTAGGTCTTATTATTATCCTCATTTTACAGATGACTAAACTGAGGCAAGCAGGGGTTAAGTGACTTGCATCATCGTTCCTCCAAATGTTTAACTTATCCTGGACTCATCACTCCCATTCACTCCACATATCCAATTAATTACCAAATCTTTCTATTTGTACCTTCATAACATTTCTCATCAAGTACTTTTCCCCTACCCACATACCTGCCACTTTAATTCAGATCCTTATCATCTCTCATCTAGACTATTACAATGGCCTCCTTCTTTAAAAAATGTTTATTTTTAATTCATTTGTTATTTTAATTTATTAATTTAAAAATATTGAGTTCCAAATGCTCTTCCTCCCTGGAACCCCTCCCAAATCCATTTAGAAGGCTAACAAGATGATATTATTTATATATGTGAAGTCATGAAAAATATACTTTCATATTAATAATGTTGAAAACGAAAAGCAAGAAAAACAAAGCAAGTGAAAAAAAAAGATGCTTCAGTCTGCCCTCAGAGTTCACTAGTTCTCCTTCTGGAGGTGGATAGAATTTCTCACTATGGGTCCTCTGGGATTGTCTTGGATTATTGCATTGATTGGAATAGTTAAGTCTTTCGATCATCATTACCTCTGCTCACTTCACTTTACATCAATTCATATAACTTTCCAAGTTTTTCTAAAATTATCCTGCTCATCATTTTTTATAGTACAACAGTATTCCATCACAATCATATGCCACAACTTGTTCAACCATCCCCCAGTTGATGGGTATCCCCTCAATTTCAATTCTTTAACATCTTTAACATATACTTATAGGTCCTTCTCATTTTTCTTTGATTTCTTTCATTATACAGACCTAATAGTGGTGTTGCTGGGTCAAAGGGTAAGCATGGTTTTATAGTGCTTTGAGCATGATTACAAATTGTTCTCCAGAATGATTGCAGCCATTCACAATTCCACCAACAATGTATTGGTGTACTTATTTTTCCATAACCCCTCCAGCATTTGTCATTTTCCTTTTGTCACACTAGCTAACCTGATAGATGTGAGCTATTACCTCAGAATAGTTCTAATTTGGATTTCTCTAATCAATAGTGATTTGGAAGATTTTTTTGTGTGCCTATTGATAGTTTTGATTTCTTCTTCTAAAACTGCCTGTTCATATCCTTTGACCATTTATCAAATAGAGAATGTCTTTAACTTTTATATATTTGGTTTAGTTCCCTATATATTTGAGAAATGAGAAATGGCCTCCTTCCTAATTTCTCTACCTACCTCAAATTTCTTCCCATTACAATCCAACTTGACACTTCTGTCAAAGTAATCTAACCATGTACTTCTATGAAATGAACTATAGTGTCTTCCTATTGCCTCTAAGATAATATAAAACTGTTTAGATTTTAAATTTCTATACTTGGCTCCAACATAACTTTCCATTCTCACTGGACATCACTTCCATACTCTATGATCAAGCCAAACTGGCTTTATCTCTGTCCCTTATGACACTCCATCTTCCATTCTCATCATTTTGCATTGGCCATTGCTCATGCTTGGAATATACTCTCTCTTTCCCTCTGTCTCAGAGTTTCTCTCTTTTTTAAGATTCAGGTCAGGCACCAACTTCTCCATAGAACGTGCCCTCCTACCTATGTAATAACTTGTATTTAACTACTTTGCATATATTTAGATTTATTCACTTTATATTTAAAGTGGGCATATTTTGTAAAAAAATATTTAGTGTTTCATTTTCCCCAAATTATATGTAAAAATAATTTTTACATTAATTTTTTAAAATTTTGAGTTCCAAATTCTCTCCCTCCCTACCCCCTCATTGAGAAAGCAAGCAATTTGATGTAGGTATGTGTAGTCATGCAAAACATACTTTCATATTAGTCATGTTGCAAAAAAAACATAGACCAAAAAATCCCCAAGAAAAATAAAGTAAAAAAAAAAAAGTAGGCTTAGATCTGCATTCAGACTCCATCAGTTCTTTCTCTGGGAATGGATAAGATTTTTCATTGTAAGTCTTTCAGAGTTGTTCACTTCACTTCACTGCTCACTTCACTCAGCATCAGTTCTTGTAAGTCTTTCTAGGTTTTTCTGAAGTCTGCCTACTTCATCATTTCTTATAGCATAATAGTATTCCATTATATTCACATACCACAATTTGTTCAACCATTCCACAATTGACAGGCATTTCCTCAATTTCCAATTCTTGGCCACCCAAAAAGCTGCTATAAATATTTTTTGTATGACACATTCTTCTCATTTCTGTTTTATATCTCTTTGGGATACAGACCCAGTAATAGTAATGCTGGATCAAAGGGTATACATGGCATTATAGCCCTTTGGGCATAGTTCCAAAATGCTCTACATAATGGTTGAATCAGTTCACAAATCCACCAATGGTGCATTAGTGTCTCAATTTTCCCATATCCCCTCTAACATTTGTCATTTTACTTTTCTGACCTATTAGCCAATGTAATAGGCATGAAGTTGTACCTCAAAATTGTTTTAATTTTGCACAAAGTGTTTATATTTTCACATGTATCTTTTGTCTCTTCCATTGGAATGAAAGCTCATTGTAAAATAGGGATAGTATCATTCTCTGTACTTGTTTTCCCAGCCCCTATCACATTGCCTGGCACAAAGTAGACATTTAATAAATAGTTGTGGATGGTTTATTGAAAGGAGTAGTGAGAATAAATAGAAATTAAGATGAAGCAGGGGAACAGGAAAAGATTATGATTTAGCACAAAGACTGAACCTGAAAATAATCAAAACTTTCATTGGCAGTATGTGATTCAAACTGGTGATTGTTTTCCCAGTACGTGGGGCAGCTAGGTGGTGCAGTGGATAGAGCGCCAGGCCTTGGGTGAGAAAGACTTATCTTACTGAGTTCAAATCTGGCCTCAGACACTAGCTGTGTGACTCTGGGCAAGTCACTTAACCCTATTTTCCTCAGTTTCCTCATCTATAAAATAAGCAACAGAATTAAATGGAAAACCACTCCAGTATTTTTGGCGAGAAAACCCCAAATAGCATCATGAAGAGTAGGACACACCTGGAAAACAATACGACAACAACGATCTGATCAACCATGGCCTATGGAATTCTTGAATATTCTTTGCATATTGTAAAGCTTGATACAGACTCTTTCCATCTCTACTCTCTATCCTTCCATGATGCTAAGAACCTGTGTTGGAGATAGAAAAGGAGAATTATAAATGAGGGATAGAGAAGTTGTACACTGTAAAAAGTATAAATTTGTACTAAACCTAGATATAGTCATTCCCTCCACATTGCAGGGATTAAGGATGCCATGCCACCACAATCTAGAAAATCCACATAAAATTTTTTGATTTTTTCTTACTACCAGAGAATAAGTCTCCTGACTTCATGGATTTCTAGCTCTTTTTTCTTGATATGCCTTCTAGTTGACTCATTAATGTCTTAATGATGGCCAACCACAGTAGCCATTTTGCCTGAATGAAACATATCTAACAATTCTGCTTTTTATTTCAAGTTCATCACTTTCCTCTGTTTCTTGGGAGCACTTTCCAGACCACCAGGAACACTTAGCTTGGGACCCATGATTTTAATAGAATCAGTGGCATTTAAACAACACAAGATATGTGAAACTTGAGATGGAAAGATCACTGCAAGATCACTGTGAGATGTCATGTGAGAGATTGCTGTAAACACATTTGGCATCCCCAAACCAGTGCATAGAACTATAGTTCTTTTACTACAAATTTTATTTTAAGAAAAAAACTATCTAGCTGTTCATTTATATTATCAAATAGTAAAATACATACTGTAAAAGTAATATTATATATAATACATACGTTTTAAGCATTTATGAGCTACTAAACTTTTTTAAAGATTTCTCTACATTTTTAGCCTTTGTGTGTCATCTATTGACTTTCAAGTTCTTTTTGCAAACTTTAACTTTTTACTTCTAAAAATTGTGTTTATTTATGGTATTAAGAGATATTATACAATGCTATAGATATATTTTTATGCATTTTTGAGTTTGTAAACTTTTTCTGTGTTGTTTGCTGGTCTTTGCCTGTCCTTCTGAAAAACTTCCATTCATTAAATTCCCATTTAATTTCTTATGTCAACCCACAATATATCAAAACCTTATTGGGGAAAGTCATGATGTGGAAAGGATAACTGTGTAGCGAATGCACCAGAATTTCTAACATGCATATACTTTACAATCTCTGGCTAGTCTTTTAAATTTTCCATGCATCAATTAATCAATGGGCAAAAAAAATAATTTCTTAACCCCAATAGAACTTTACACAGTGCCTTGGACATTGTAGGTAGTGTCCAACAAGTATTTGTTGAATGAATAAATGCTCTTTAAGAATAAATGAGTTTTGATTAAGAACATTCAAAAGGAACAAAGAGGTAGCAATAGGAGAAATACATATTGTCAAATTTCTGTTTGCATTCTAAAAGATAAATTGTTAAGGCTAGATGATATGCTTATTTAAAACATCATGCAATACCCCCTTTGAAAAAAAATGTTAATGTACAAACTTTCTAAACACAGGCTTTTAATAATATAGTGTCTGCAGACTCAGACTTTTAAGCTTTAGTCAAACAATGATCACTCAAATTGACAACTATAAGAGGTTCTGGGAAGGCTAAGCAGTGAGCAACAGAGTTGTTGCTACATATGATTTTGGAGAGAAAGGGTCTCTTCATTCATTTTGCTATGAACATACATAAAAGACAGATGAATACCTTTTATCTTCAAGTAGTATACATTCTTTTTTAACAATTTCATCCAATTTTTAAGTCTCCCCCAACCCAGCTTTTACTTTTGCCCTTTTCCTGAGTTGTCCTTTTTAATATTTCTTTCTCTTTAATTTTTTTTTGCTATCAGGATTTTCTTAAGAGGTTCCGAATAATGCACTTATTCTGAATGAAAGAGGATAGACATTCTGAGTGTAGAGATGTCTCTGTGTCATTGCCTTATCTCCATTTATCAGTATTTATGTGTACCTTAGGATAAAGAAAAAACAACTTTGGGCAACTTTGAGATCCTCAGAAGAAAGTTCTTAAATGAGGACAACATATTAGACAAAAAGTTACCATGAAATCCCTGTCCAGTATTCACCCCATTCTTCATTTTTTGTTTCTCCTCTGGTTTTGACTACATTGGTTCTCCTAGATCCTCTACCACCAGCATAACCAAGCTGGAAAATTTGCCCTGGTATCTTCCCCATTGGAGAAAATGCAGTGGGTAGAGTATTGGGTCTGAAGTCAGGAAGACATCTTTCTGAGTTCAAATCTGGCCTCAGACATTTACTAGCTACTTGACTCTGGGCAAGTCACTTAATCTTCTTTGCCTCAGTTTCCTCATTTGTAAAAATGAGCTGGGGAAGGAAATAGCAAACCACTCCAGAATCTTAGCCAAGAAAACCCCAAATGGGTTCATGAATTGTCAGACACAACTGAAATAAACAAATGACAAAATGTCAAATCCTCAGATTTCCCTGAATCCGGGAGATACAAGACTTCAAAATTCAGATGCCTCCAATGCCCCATCCAGATCATAGGCTAATGGATCAAAAGTTAGAAGAGATCTTAGAAACAACCAAGTCCAAATCTAACTCAAGAGGGACTGGCTGAGATGCTGTATGTTGGAGGAAAAGAGCATACAACAGTAATACATTTTATTATTTAGTTAAGTACAATTATTATTTTGTGGAATTGTTTAGACAGTTTCCTCATGCAATTTCAACCTTCATTAAATATAAAGGTATATGTTTGCATATTATTTTTCAATGTATACCATAGCATTCAAAATCAATAGAATTTTATTTAATTTTTTTTTAAATTGAATTTAATAAAGTTTAGCCAGTGTGATCAGTGCCTGGCCCTACCTCCTTGGGTTGTTGTGAGGATCAAAAGAAATTATAGGTGAAGCCCTTTGCAAACCTCAAAGCACTGCATAAATGTCAGTTACTCATTAATTGTTATTATTATTATTATTAAGTAAAACAAAGTAGGTTTTTCTAACACCACTTCTCTTCCAGTAGCATGGAAACAGCTGATCTCAGCAACTAATTTAACAAGAATAATTAGTTAATACAGGAAGCTATTGGGTGACCCTTTTTGCCCACACTATAAAGCCTCCTCAGTCAGTTTTGCTCTTCCTCCACCATCCTCTATGTATAAAAATTGCCAGTTCTGGTTCAGGAAATGTGAAGGAGGCCAGATATGCGTATGAGAGATCAGTCAGATTGTGTAAACTGATAAAGAAAAACCTTATCAAAACATAGTCAGAACAATGCCCCCATGACCTCTGGGAGACTTGTCAGCAAAGTAGAAGGTACAGATTATTTGATACATGCTATTGACTCTATGTGTGTTCATGTGTGTGTCATCATTGCACTTATAATAATGTAAGAATAATTCTCAAAAATATCCAAGTTTTGCATTTGCCTTACAGTCAAATTAGATCTTAGTCTTATTCAGAAATGTGTAAATTCATCCTCCAACACTGAACAGAAGGACTGCTCAGAAGCCAAGCAAGAGAAAAGAACACAGCTTCTCATTTATATATTGTATTTTCTGGAAGGCTGCCAACGTTCCTTAAACTTTCAAACATTTAGACTAGGGGCCAGAAAGTATTAAGTTTAGCATTACATTTGTGGAAATTTTGTCCATACTTCAACACTGAATTCCACACACACTCCTCCCCCAACCTCAAATGATTTCTTAGAGAAAACAGGTGAAGTATGATAGACTTACTCTTACTCGATAACAATAACTAACATTTATATAGCACTTTAAGGTTTTTAAAACACTTCACATGCTTTATCTCACTCAGCATGACAACCCTGTGAGGTAGTAGCTGTTATTATCCTCATTTTACAGATGAGGAAACTGAGGCTGATAAAGGTTAAGTGAGTTGCTTAAGGTCACCTGGCTAGTAAGTGTCTGAGGAAAGATTGAAACTCAAATCTTTCTAACTTTAAGTCCCACCAACTATTTAAGGAGCAAAAATGCTATCAACTTGTCCTGGGAATATTTGAAAACAAACTGCATATGTTGTGCTTAAATGGGGCTTGTTAGATAAAAGTCAATCTCAGGAAAAATGTCTCCAAAGTGATATGTATGCTACAATTCCAAACAACAGAAGACAAAAAATGCTATCCATCTCTAGATAGATAACTGATGAACTCTGAGTGCAGATTGAAGTATATTTTTCCCCATAACATGGCTAATGTGGAAATATGTTTACATAATGATATTTCTATAGTATTTCTTGCCTTCTTAATGGGGAGAGAAGGGGTGAAAGGAGAAAGAGAACTTGGAACTGAAAATAAAAATAAAATGATGTGTATATATGAGCCTGCCTTGGTGAGGCTTATGATGCACTGAACAAGTCAAGTTGTTAAACAATACTAGCCTTATTTATAGACTTATTGGCAGACTCAAAAAAAATCATAAGTATATTGAGAGTTGAGAAGACATCTTGTCATAGGATTATAGATTGAGAGATAGAAGAGACTTTAAGTGTTTATCTAGTCTAAACCCTGAATTTTACAGATAAGGAGTCTAGGACTAGGAATGGTTCAGTGACTTGCCCAAGATCACATAAATAGCAAGGGGCAGAGCCAGAATTTGAACGCAGGTCCTTTGACTACAAATACAATGGTTTTTTTTCTTTCCATTTTTATACAGGTATATTATTATTGGGCTGATATTCTTATCTGTACATGAAGAAATTTTGAATCTCTTATTTTCTGGGGGGGAGTGGGGGTTAGGCAATGAGGTTAAGTGACTTGCCCAGGGTCATACAGCTATTGAGTGTTATGTGTCTGAGGCCAGATTTGAACTCAGGTCTTCCTGATTCCAGGGCTGGTGCTCTATCCACTGTGCCACCTAACTGCCCCTTGTGCATGAAGAGATTTAACTTGATAATAGAGATGTGCAGGAAAAATTGATGAACAAACCTGGAAACCCAGAGATCACTAAAGTGGTAATTAAAATAGTGTAGCTAGGAGATAATGATAGATCCAATAGCAAGATTTGAGTGGGAGATAATTTCTTAATTTATCTGTTGAGTTTAAAGGACCAATGAAACATCCAAGTAAAGACATCAAGGGAGCAATTGGAAATGGAAGTCAAAAGGGAAATCAGAGCTGGATATATAGATTTGAGAGTCGTTTCATCCATTATTTTCATTTGGTCATCAACAGTAGATAAATTATTCTTGTGATACTATATCCAAGGATAAACCTAAATTTCATGTGTGTGTGTGTGTGTGTGTGTGTGTGTGTGTGTGTGTGTGTGTGTGTAAAACCAGGATTTCTAGTCAAATCTGGAGTATTTTGCATGAAATGCTTTAAAATGGTGGGGAAATTGCTCACACACTGCATTGTCTTTGATTAAGAGCACAATAGGTGAAAGAGCTTTGGAGAAAGATATTTTTGTGATGCTTTCAGGAAGACATGTGTGGTGCCAGATTCCATTTGGTACCAATACCAGGCAAGTGAAAAGAGAAAGACTGACTTTGGAAGCAGTAGACATATAATGGAAACTGCTGGTTCTCAATGTCTCTGATTTTCAATTTAGCTCTGTAAAGATTTTGAGAATTTTACTCTGAGTGCAATTAATGTGTCTTTCTAGGTTGAGTTATGATGTCATCTTGTTCCTATCTAAAAAGTTAATTCACTCATTTATTTTTCTGGTATATTCTAATCTGTAGAACTTATCTGATGCCTGTTCTTTATTTGTTTGGATAAATAGTTTTATTCTCTGTTCACTATTTGCACTAGTCTTTTGTGTACCTAGTATTTGGTAGCAAGGAGTGAAAGTAAACTCAATGAATAAAATAAAAACATGATGGAAATAAAACTTTCAAAACAATTCACATACCTTATTTTATTTAAGTATTACAATAACCCTGTGTCATAAATATAATCATTCTCATTTTACAAATGGGGAAACTGAGACTTAAAAAGTTTATAGCTAGTTAATAGTCATATGGTTGGAACTGCTTTAAGTGGAATTAGAACCTAAGTCTCAACCCTAAAAACAATAATACTAGTTTCAGCTCACTTTCTGTAGTACTTTATGGTTTGCAACATATTTTAGGTACATTATTCGCTAACCAAAGTATCTCACCTCCTCTCTAAGGTATCAGCTATTATTTCTATTTTACGTACAAGGAAACTGAGATTAAGAAGTCATCCACTACACTACATGACACTATCTTGCACATGACATGTGAAAAGCAGCAGCCTGGGTGAAGCTGTTTCCTCAGCAGCTTCCAAAATATTAACAGCCCAGTATGTCTGGCTGAATTTCTTCCCTTTGGAGTTTAGTGGGGTGGGGGTATCAGAGCTCAGAATACTTGCCACTACAGCATGAACAATTTACATCGAATTTTCTAATTTAAAAAGCACTTTCTCTGCAACAGCTCTATGAGATATTAGTAGACCAATGCAATTATCTCCATTTTAAAGATGAGGAAATGGAAGCTAGTAAGTGTCTGAATCAGGATTTAAACTGACCTATTCTCTCTACATCCAGTGCTCTTCCTATTAGGCAAAAGTGCCTCTCCACATTACATTTTATGTAATAATAACAACAAGAATCATCATCATCATCACCATCAAATAACTAGTGTTTATGTAGCACTTTACATTTTGCAAAGGGTTGAATGTGTTATCTCATTTGATCCTCAAAACATCCTTGTAAGTTAGATATAGTTGTTGATCATCTTTTATTTTCAAAGAGGACTGATGACATCATGAGTGATGTCTTGACTTGCACATGAATTGAATTTGAGTGAGGTAGAGTTACTCAAAGCCATCAGCATCACTGTCTCTTCTAAAGTCTTTAAAGTCCAGTGGCAAGACGAAAGTCAGGATGACTAGAGTTGGCCCAGAATGTAGTGGATGATCTTGGTATCTTTGATGTCTGATCAATCTCTAAGAACTCCACAGGACCTGCTTCAGCCACCTTCATTTCTATTGGAACAAATTGTTCTTCTGCCCATTTCAGCAGGGAAAGTCTTCATGTGCTTCAGGCAGACATGCCCCTTATTCACTGAAAAATCTGTTGGTTACCCTCAACCTGGTTTAGCCATCTGCCAAGATGGTTTTATTGGGGTGTGGCCATTGCACATGCCACAGCTTCTTGGAGCTACAGGTGAGAATTGGATGAGAGTAGACACCAAAGGTTAATGAGCAGCTCTGCAAAGGGCTCAGTAATTCCTCAAACCAGAGGTCTATTCTTCCCTCAACACCTCATAAGCCCCAATTATCCCCATTTTACAGATGAAGAAACAGACACACGGAGAGGTGTAATGACTTTCCCAGGAACACATAACTAGTAAGTTTCTAAGGCAGGTTTTGAACTCATCTTCTTGATTCTAAGACCCACATCTACCCACTGACTTCCTAACTGCCATGGATGTGATGGGTGATGCTGGTGGTAATACTTTGACTCAGAATATAAACGTGGAAGTGAAATAAGGTACTTCATCTGCCTTTGTCTGATATTTATGTCTCATTTGTAACAGTTTAATCCACTTTAATATATTAGGCATTCAGAAAATTTCTGAGAGTTATTTTTTCTTATATAACTAAAGACAGGAAGATAAATAGGCTAATCATGTGGCATAGCCACAATTGGTATTCTCAGAATATCAGAGGAAGATGAGGAATGCCTCCAGCATGATGGCTGAACCACCTGTGGTGAGCCTGGGGGATAAAATGAACATAACTTCCAAGGGGGTGGGCAGGCATGAATAGGTTGCATTCCATCTCATTGGAAAGAACCCTCAAATCAGTGAGATCACAGATAGAGATCACAGATAGGGAACTAGAGATAGATATTTTTGTCAATTTTTATGAATACTTTAATATTTTACTGACATAAAGAAAGGCATTATGTATACATATATCACATAGTTATATATTATGCGGTATGATACATTCCAAGGTGGTGGGTTTTTATTTTAATTCAGTTCACTCCCACATCAGTGCCATGCAACATGTATTAAGAAAGAAGCTACATTTAGAATTCATGTTAAGTTGGAGGCATTCATTAATTCCTTTAATAGCATGGTTTTCCCCTGTGGCTAAAATAATCCAGAACATTTGTGAAATATTATGATATTTATAGTTCTAACACAACGCTATTTTCAGTAACATGAAAACACACAGGATAGTAACAGTAGTGTCCTTTCTACATAAGGGTAGTCTTACATATTCCTTGATGGAAACATGTAAAAAAATTAGAAGTAGATCATTATTTTGATAGTGTAATGTCCATTCTTATTTGTAAGCACGTCACATGATTATCCATGAACTGAATGTGAATTAGACCACCTATTAATTTCTGGTGAGGTGGCTCATAAAACCTAAGTGTTAAAAATGATTAATGCATTATTCTGTTTGATTCTCTTTTCCAAGTAGTCAATTCTTCATTTTTTTTAAAGAGAGAAAAACCTCTACAATCACCTCCAAAATTAGTGACTCTAAAGTCTCCAGTTCTGACACTTTTGTTTTAATATTCAAAAGTAGAAGAATGTGCCTGGGTTCATGGAGACTCTCATCTGACCCTACATAGAGCACTTTGAGAATACCCTGAGAGCTATACAACATATTCAATGAAAGAGATGAGCACCCTCAACCTCTGCTCAAAGAAAGCAAACTTTATACTCTTTTGCTTTATACCTGGCAGATTAATAAGTTTCTAGATAAAACTCTAAAGACCAGTTTTCTTCTTGGTCATAGGTCATCAGACTTTACTACCTCCATTTATAAATGTAAGTGAGGTGAAAGGGGGGATCTCTTATCAAATTGAGCCTTTGTTGAGTTGCATTTGCAAGTCACCTCTCCTTGACATATTGGCATGTTTATTGCTGCCTTACACAGAGAGCTATTGTTTGGGTTTCAGGTATTGGGGATAGTGCCATTGGTTGGAGGATGTTGACTCATTGGGATTCAGTAGGAGAGGCTCTTCTTAGAGATGCTGCCTTTCTCCATGGCATATAAAAGCAAACTGATAACATATGAGCTTAGACTTCCTTTTCACCTTGAGAAGACAGATCAACAGAAGAGTAGCATCTCTCTCTATCTCTTTCTAGGCAAAAGGAATGGCTATTTTGGGATATGTGCTTGCAAGAGAAGAGGGCTTATGAGTACATTTTCTAAAGTCAAAATATGGTAGCAGCCAGGATATTATAAGATTTCCTGGAGAAGTACATGATAGAAGAACATGTGAATGCCTACTCTGGCCAAGGGTGGAGTCCCAGGTTTGGAGGTTGATTCACAAGTGATGCCATAATTTAAGAGTTCTCAAGTTGAGAGTTCAGAGATGGGGCCTTCCAGAGAAAGAAGGGGTTTCACTGATGCAATGTGGTCTCTGGAGAAAGAAGATCACTCGCATAGTTCCTGAGCATCATCCTATTTGGAGAACAAAGTCGATACCTGATTTGGATAGTGCAGTGCCAACTCTCTGCCAGCTCCAATTTTAGTCTTTTCTGAGAGGCAAGATAGTGGGCTATTTGGGTGCCTTGTGTATTTCTGTGCCTATTTGCAGACTCTTGTAAGTCCTTTGCATCTTATGCATTTTTTGTTGTTGTTGAGTGTGCTAACAACTTGTTTCATGCTACATTTGCATGGACTACTTTGCACGCTTGTATGGGACCTGGTAACCCTTATTACACACATTGGGACAAACATAGGTATAAGTTTTATTTTGGAGATCTCTTAGAGTAACTCCAGGTCAGGACAATAAATGAAAGAGAGAAAAAAACCTTCTTGGTCCCCAGGATCATATCTGGTCTATTTGAGCCTTGGGCTAAAGGTTACAGTAAAAAAAAAAATCACCCATACTAGAATAAAAAGTACTCCTCACATCAGTCACCAGACATCAATATGTATGAACCTCAGAGCTTTAAAAAGAATAAATTTGACTGTGTAGAAATATATTCTTTTCTAATCTCATAGCTAATTATAAGAAATTGGTACTCAATATTTTAATGTCATTAATTTAACATATTTAAACTAGTGCATTATATGTTGAAAATTAAAGTACTAATCAGAGCAGGGAATAGCACAAGATAAAGTGGGTATGGTCCCAGTGAGTCAAATACTCTGAATACAGTTATCAATCAGTCAACATTTATTAAGGACCTACTCTGTGCCATGGGCTTTGCTAGGTGCTTTGGATAAGGACTGGACCCATGACTTCGTTAGTACTCATTTTACTATACTTTGCTTTTTTGTTCTTCACAGATACTGGTTTTTTGCAAATTGTAGGTTTGTGTCAACCCTGCATCAAGCAAGTCTATCTGTGCCATTTTTCCAACAGCATGTGCTCACATCATGTCTCTGTGTCGCATTTTGGTAATTCTCACAATAGTTAAAACTTTTTCATTATTATTATATCTGTTATTGTGATCTATGATCAGTGATCTCTAATGTTACTATTGTAATTGTTTTGGGGCACCATGAACTGTGCCTGTATAAGACAGCAAACTTAATCAATAAACGGTATCTGTCTTTTGATTGCTCTACCTATTGGCCATTCCTGGTATCTCTCCCTCTCCTCCAGTCTCCCTATTCTCTGAGACACAATAATATGGAAATTAGGCCAAGCAATAACCATACAATGGCCTCTAAGTGTTGAAGTGAAAGGAAGAGTCAATCCATGTGACAAACTTCATTTTTGTCTTATCTTAAGAAATTGCCACAGCCTCCCCAACCTTCAGCAACCACCACCCTAATCAGTCAACAGCCATCAACATTGCAGCTAGACCCTCCACCAGCAAAAGATTATAGCTCCCTGAAGCTTCAGATGATAGCATTTTTTTAGCAATAAAATATTTTAATTAAAGTATGTATGCAGTTTATTTACACATAATACTGTTGTATACTTAACAGACTACAGTATAGTGTAAACATAACTTTCATGTGTACTGGGAAGTCAAAAAATTCCTTGACTTGGTTTATTATGATATTCAATTTATTGTGGGGTTTTGGAACTGAACCCACAATACCTTCAAGGTATGCCTGTATAGGGAATTCCAGGGTGAAAGAATTTGCTCTATCAATGCAGGTTGGAACTTTCTCTGCAATTTATAGTCTTAATGAGTTGCCTAGAGCACTAAGAGATTAAGTGACTTGCACAGTCACACATACGATATGTGTTTGAGTCAGGACTTGAACCCAGGTCTTTTTGACTCTGAAGCTAGCTCCCTTATCTTGGCAACCCTGAAAAATCAGTGAAACTATTTCCAAGACTTAATTGTTTCAAGGAACTAAGTCATATGCGATTGACATATAGTTGCTTCCTGGTCACCTAAGGCATCAAAAGCCTACTTTGCCCGCAAGTAGTCAGCACTACTATTGCTCTGGGCTTCAACACATCTGACCAGCATGGCTTCCTATGAAAATGAGTGTCCTGAAATAAATGAACCAACATCATATCTTTGCTGAATATCCAACTCATTGTTAACTAAGCTTCCTTTGGTAAAATATTGTATGGTCTACAAGTTATTCATTTCATTCTAACCCCAAGCCTGAGTCACTGGAGCAGCCTGCCTCTTGCCCTAGAACAGAGGGTAGGGTGTATTCTCTTTTAGATGAAGAGTCAATCAGAATCTCCTTTACTGAAACCTATGTTTCTTTTTAAAAAAAAATTTCAATATATTTAACATTGTGTTTCACTAAGACACTGAACATTTGGAGCTATAGCTAGGGTAGAAAATCAGGCATTAACCCGAGGGCAAATAATTGCCTCATTTTGGAGGCACTCATGGTGGGTGATCTAAAGGGACAGGGGCTGGTGGTGGAATGTGATCAAGGCTAATGGTACATCTGGGGTGAGCCAATGTCAGGATAAGAAGAGTGAAAGTGAGAACGGAGAGTTTGATTGTCTCCTTGACAAAATCCAGTAGCAGGACCCAAGCTCTCATGACCTAGGGATGGGGAGAAAAGTCCCTTGTGCATCAAGTTGTTCCCTTCAGTGCAGAGAATAGTAACCCAAGGGCCAATTTATACCATGGATAGCACCTGGGGAAAGGGGGACATACCAGATATTAATGGCAGTTTGGTATGGCTTCCCTCCCCTACCCATGATCCAACTAGGGGGAAGTAGAAGACATCCTAAGAAGCAGGGGAAAAAATGGGGGAGCCAAGATGGCAGAGTAAGTAGTAAACAGCTGCAACTCTCCCATACTCACGTCCAAACAACCATAAAATAGAGTCTCAAAACAAATCCTAGAACAACAGACCAGCAAAAAGATGGGGTAAAACAATTCTTTAGCCCCAAAAAACTCGGAGGACTGGCAAGAAAAGTCCATCTCACTTTGTTGAAAGGGGAGCATAGTCCACAATGGGAAGTATACCTGCAACTCTAGCTTCAAGTCCCACCTCAGCAAATCAGTGAAAGATCCTGAGCTCCAGTGTGGTGGAGCAGGCAAACACCAATACCAGGACCAATATTCCTTAGCATAGCCAGGGGAACCATCAGACTCCAGCTCTGAGAACCACCATGTGTTTCAATGTAGCCCCAGGCAAACAGGTGTCCTCCAGTAGCCAAACTTCCACATGCTTCAGCAGAGCTCCAGGCAGGCAGGTGTATGCCTATACTGCTGATGCCTAAGCAAACAGGCAGCCTCCAGCCAGCACCAGCCAGTGTAGCCCTGGGCAAAGTGATAGTCTCCAGAGACCTGACTGCATGTGTTTCAAGTATAGCCGCTGGGAAATGCAAAAACACCCTACAGTGCCTCAGTACACACAATATAGGACCCAAGCTCAGCACCAGGTAAGCTGCCAGATCCCTATAGTCTCCAGCAGCACCAGCACCTTACCCCCTCAGAATAGCACCAGACCCCCTCCGAATAGCACCAGATGTAAAGGTCCCTCATGGGCCTGAGGGCAACATGAGTACAGCACCAGGTAAAGAACTGAGGCCTGCAGCCACTATCACAAGAAGTGGGAGATAGTGTCCCTTCCACCTTGGGAGCAGAGCTCAATTTCAAAAGAAAGGGAAAAGGTGAAAAAAGTGGGAAGGAATGAGCAGAAAAGAGCAAAAAACCAATCTGACTATAGAAAGTTATTAAAGTAAGAGGGAAGACAATGGCACAAACTCAAAAGAGGACAACAATGTCAAAAATCCTATGGGCAAAACCCCAAATAAAAATGGAAAATGGTCTCAAACTCAGAAAGATCTCATGGAAGAGCTCAAAAAGCAGAGTAAAATCATATAAGAAAAATTGGGAAAAGAAATGACAGTGATTCAAGAGAATTGTGAATAAAAAGTCAACAGCTTAGAAAACAGCTTAAAAAGTAGAATTGGCCAAATGAGAAAAAGAGATACAAAATAAGAATACAACTCCCTAAAGAATACAATTGGCCAAATTGAAAAGAAAGTATAAAAACTAATTGAGGAAAACAATACACAAAAGTTAGAATTAAACAAGTGGAGGCTAATGACTCTGAGATATCATGAATCAATCAAACAAATTCAAAAGAATGAAAAAAAGTAGAAGAAAATGTAAAATACCTCATGGGAGAAACAACTGACCTGGAAAATACATCCAGGAAAGACAATTCAGAATCACTGGACTACCTGAAAGCCATAATCAAAAGGAGGACCTGGACAGCATTTTTCAAGAAACTATGAGGGAAAACTACCCTGATGTCCTAGAACCAGAGGGCAAAATAGGCCTTGAAATAACCCACCATTTGCCTCAAGAAAGAGATCCCCCTCCAAAAAAAACCCTAAGGATAATTATAGCCAAATTTCAGAACTATCAAGGGAAAAATAACAGTGTTCAGAAAGAAATAATTCAAATATTGGGAAGTCTCAATTGGGATCACATAGGACTTGGCAGCTGCAATATTAAAGAATCAGAAGTCCTGGAACATGATATTCCAGAGGGTAAAGGAGTTAGGCTAGAACTACAACAAATAATCACTTACCCAGAAAAAAATAAGCATAGTACATCAAGGGTCATTCAATGAAACAGAAAGATTTCAAGCCTTCATAAGGAGAAGACCAAAACTAAACCAAAAAGTTGACCTTCAATATCAAAACCCAAGAGAAGCATAAATAGATAAAAAGGGAAAAGAAAACATATGGGATTCATAGAGCTAAACTGTTTGCATCCCTACAGAGGAAGATGATATTCGTACCTCTTAAAAATTTATCACTAACAGTACAGATGAAAGGAATATACATAGACAGTGGATATGGGTACAAGGTGAATTTAAGGGAATGACATAAAAACAATTAAGGGATGAGAAAGAGGAGTACAAAGGGTGCAGAAAAAAGGGAGAGGTAGAATGGGGGTAAATTATCTCCCATGAAGACAGAGAAAGACCTATTACAGTGGAGGGGAAGATGGGAGGGTGGACAATGAAAGTTGCTCAAAACTTACTCTCATCAGCATTAGCTCAAAGAGGGAATAATATACACAATCAATTGAATATAGAAATCTATCTTACGCAACAGGGAAGTAGGAGGAGAGGAGATTAACTAAAGTGAGGGGACTGACATAGGGGAGGGCAAATCAGGGGAAGTGGTAAAGAGAAGCAAAACACTGGTGAGGTGGGAAAGGACGAATGGGGAGAGAGGACAAACAGGAGGAAGAACAGGATGGAGGGAAATACACAGGTAGTAATCATAATGGTGAATGTGAAAGAAATGAAATCTCCCATAAAACAGAAGCAGATAGTAGGGTAGATAAAAAACCAGAATTCCACAATATATTGATTACAATAAACACACTTAAAACAGAGATACACAGAGTAAAGGTAAGGGGCTGGAGCAGAATCTATTATGCTTCAGCTGAAAGCAGAAAAAAAAAAGCAGGGGTAGCAATCTTGATCTTAGAGAAAGTAAAAGCAAAAATATACCTAATTAAAATATAAAAGTAAGGAGACTACATTTTGCTAAAAGATACCATAGAAAATGAAGAAATCAAATTAGAAGAGCAAGGAATAGTCTACCTGTCAGTTCTATGGTGATGGGAAGAATTCATGACCAAATACAAGATAGAGAACATTATGAAATGTAGAATAAATAATTTTGATCATATTGAATTGAAAAGCTTTTGTACAAACAAAACCAGTGCAACCAAGATTAGAAGGAAAGCAGAAAGCTGGGAAACAATCTTTACAGCAAGTGTCTCTGATAAAGGCCTCATTTATCAAATATATAGAGAACTGAGTCAAATTTATGAGAATGCAAGCCATTTCCTGACTGATAAATGGTCAAAGGATATGAACAGTCAGTTTTCAGATGAAGAAATCAAATATCTACAGGCATATGAAGAAGTGCTCTAAATCACTTTTGATTAGAGAAATGCAAATTAAAACAACTCTGAGATACCTCACACCAATCAGATTGGCTAATATGACAAAAAAAAAAAGAAAAATGATAGATGTTGGTCAATATGTGGAGAAATTGGGACACTAACGTACTGTTGGTGGAGTTGTGAATTGATCCAATCACTCTGGAGAGCAATTTGGAAATATGCCCAAAGGGCAACTAAACTGCACATTCCTTTTGATACAGCAATACCACTACTAGGTCTGTATCCCAAAGAGATCATAAAAAGGGAAAAGGACCTACATGGTCAAATATATTTATAGCAACCCTTTTTATGGTGGCAAAATATTGGAAACTGAGGGGACGCCCATCAATTGGGGAATGACTGAGCAAGCTATGGTATATGAATGTAATGGAAAAATATTGGGCAATAAGAAATGATGAACAGGTAGATTTAAAAAAAGAACCTGGAAAGACATACAAATTGATGCAATGTGAAATGACCAGAACCAGGAAAACATTGTACACAGTATCAGCAGCATTGTGTGATGATCAGCTATGAATGACTCAGCTCTTCTCAGCAACACAATGATCCAAGACAAGTACAAAGGACTCATGAAGCAAAATGCTATCCATATCCAGAAAAAGAACTGATGGACTCAGAATGCAGATCGAAGAATGTTTTTTGTCACTTACTTTATCCTTTCTTATGATTTTATTTCCTTTTGATCTGTTTCCTCTTCCACAACTGTGACAAATAAAGAGATGTTTTACATGATAGCACATATATAAATTGCATCAAACTGCCTGCCTTTTTCAGAAGAGGAGGGGAGGGAGAAAAATCAGGAACTCAAAATCTTGTAAAAATAAATGATAAAAATGTTTCTTAATATGTAATTGGGGAAAATAAAATACTATTTAAATAAGAAAAAAAAAGAGAAAGATGAAGGCTAAGAAAGGTCATCACCACTTCTACACTCAACTGGAAGGCTATGCCTTCCTTGAAACACCCCTGCCTTCCTAATTCTGGGACAGTATTTTTGCCCCAGCTTTGCCCTCACTGGCTTCTTAGACTTTCCCAAGATCCACAGCTTGGGAAGAAGAGAAGTAGTTAAAAGGAAGATGAGAGGGCTAGGTTGAAACTGTGAGGAGGAAACTCTGTTAGGGGAGAGGGAGGCATTTAAGAGAGTCTGGTCTCCAGCAAGGATTGGAATACCCTGGGGAAGGGGAAAAAGCTTTCCCAGCCCTAGGGCTTCTCCACTAGTCTCAGTGATCCCTGAGGAGAAGCATGAGAAGGACACTTCAAGTGCATCAAAGCAGAGGAGGAAGTCTACCCCTGAGCCCCTGCTGAAGACCCATTTTGGAGAAAAGAAAACTGAAATTAAGAAATTTGCTCAAGATTTACACATTTAACATATAAACAAAGCTGGGGCTCAAAAGGCTAGGTTTCTCACTCCAAATTCAGTACTCTTTCCACTTCAGCATGCTTCATTCATTATCTGATAGAGTAGCCATGGCTTTTTCTTACCCAGATATAAAGGTACACTTCACTTTCAAGCCACTTTTAAACCATGCTATCTCTACCAATTCAATCATCTCTACCACCTCCCCACCAAAACTTTGGATACCACTCACAGAACCACCCTGATCTCTGCTAGGGAATTTTGAAGTTATTTTACCCATATCCATTGCACAGCTATTCTTTATAACAATTTCTAGCATGCCTCCATGTACAAATACATTTCTCCCCCTTCCAACTCTCTTTTATGTGTTATCTTCCCATATTAGAATATAAGCTCCTTGAGGGTAGGTGCTGTGTCATTTGCTTATATTTGTATTCTCAATATTTAGTGCAGTGTCTGGTACACAGTTAGTGCTTAATAAATGCTCTATTTTTCTATCTACTGTCATTTATCTATTGACATGGACAGGTATGAAGATCATTATGCATTATATTTTTATAGCAGGAATCAAAGGTCCTCAACATGCTCATTAAAAAAACAACCTTCATTCCTTTTATAACATCTGTGGAAAATGTGAATATGTACATGTATACATTCATACCTGACCTTCAGGGAAAGGCTTGGGCACAACTCTCATGCATAAATCACATTTATTTATAGTTCTTTACGCCATTCTCTTGTTCTGAAAATGGACAATTCCTAATTTATGTTTATAGCTACAGACTTTATAGCTCTAAAAAGAGATGGAGTTGGCCAGACAAAAGAGAGTTTGCATGGTATGATATAGATATAGATATATATACATATATATGTATATATATATACACACAATTACAAAAGAAACTAAGTTTAAACATTACTTTTAGGAGGAAAGATACACAAATTAATAACTCTGGGAGTAGTTATGATTTTTCATTCCTGCCTATTTAGTCATTCCAGAATGAGAGATAGAGGGAGACAGAGAAATATTTTGGTAAACTGACCCATTTTTGCTCTCCTCAGTGGCCTGAAAGATTTATATAAAATGGAACATGCATTAAAAGAGGCAAATTGTGAATACTGTATCTAAAAATACTGAACCAGGTGTTCCTTTTAAGAAATACTATAGGAAAAATTCCCACAGAACAACACAATATATGTTCAGAAAACACTTGTAATTCATTCAACTGTTAGTCAACAAACTTTTGTTGAGTTTCAATTTTGTGCAAGGCATTATGTTATAAACTGAAAGAAAGAAATAAAATAAGAATTCAATTCAATTTAACAAGTATTTAAGTGCAGACCATGTTCCAACCATTACAATAGATACTGAGTATCCAAAGTGGAAAGGGGTTGTGAGGAAAAGGAAGGAAAACTGTCCCTACCCTCAAGTAGCTTACACTATACTGGAAGGGAATAACATGTACACAGAAAAATAAATATAAATATATAAAAAGTAACTAACTACAAAGTATACTTACTTTATATGTATACTTACATTATAATGCAATATACACTTACATTGTGTATACTTACATTATACTGGAAGGGAATAACGTACACAAATAAATATAAATATATGAAAAGTAACTACATAGAGTTATATCTAACTACATAAATACATAAAAATTAACCATAATTAAATATATAAAAAATATATAAAGTAACTACAGAGTAACTCTGTTGCAGTGGGAAGTGCACTAAAATCCTGGCTGCTCTAGTACCACAAGTGTCTCTAGGGTTTCCTATACCAAGAGGCTCTTCCTTTCTAGATGTTTCAAAGAGACTCTGATGATTGCCTATTTTTCCCCTTCTTCTCATCCCTTTGCAATGGTGGTAGGGAGGGAGAAAGGAAGCATGTGTATGCTATAGCATACGTGCTATCTTTTTAAAAAATATTTTTAAAATTACATATAAAACCAATTTTTAACATTCTTTTTTTAAAATTGAGATCCAAATTCTTTACCTCCATCCCCTCCCCCTTCATTGAAAAGGCAAACAATTTGATATAGATTATCATGTGCTGTCATGCAAAACCTATTTCCATATTAGTCATGTTCTGAAAAAAAACAGACAAAAACACAAAAAATAAAGTTTTTAAAAGTATGCTTCTACTTGCATTCAGACTGCATCAGTTCTTTCTCTGGTTATGGATAGCATTTTCATCATAAGTCCTTTGGAATTGTCTTGACTCATTGTATTGCTGAGAAAAACTATGTCGTTTTCAGTCGATCATCATTACAATATTGCTGTTACTATGTGTAATGTGCTCCTAGTTCTGCTCATTCTATTTTGCATCAGTTCATGCAAGTTTTTCTAGGTTTATCTGAAAGCATCTTACTCATCATTTCTTATAGCACAGTAGTATTCCATCACAATCATAAACTACAACATGTGCAACCATTCCCTAATTGACGTACATCCCCTAAATTTCCAGTTCTTTGCTACAACAAAAAGACATGCTAAAATTTTTTGTACATGTAGGTCCTTTTCACTTTTTTTTACCTCTTTAGGATACAAATCTAGTAGTGGTATTGCTGGGTGAAAAGGTATGCACAATTTTATAACCCTTTGGACATAGCTCCAAATTGCTCTCCAGAATGGTTAGATCACTTCACAACTCCACCAAGAGTGCATTAGTGTTCCAATCTTCCTACCTCCCCTCTAACATTTGTTATTTTCCTTTTCTGTCATGTTAGCCAATTTGATAGATATAAAGTAGTACCTCAGGGTTATTTTAATTTGCATTTCTTTAATCAATAGTGATTTAGTAATTAGTGATTTTTTCATATGACTATATAGATAGCTTTGATTACTCCATCTGAAAACTGCCTGTTCATATTCTTTGATCATTTATCAATTGGGGAATGACTTATATTTTTATAAATTTGACTCACTTCTCTATATATTAGAGAAATGAGGCCTTTATAAGAGACATTGTAAATTTTTCCCCAGTTTTCTGGTTTCTTCTAATCTTGGCTGTATTTGGTTTTGTTTGTGCAAAATCTTTTTAATTTCATGTAATCAAAATTATGCTCTGTATCTCTTGTTTGGTCATAAATTCTTCCCTTATCCATAGATCTGACAGGTAAGATGTCCCATACCCTCCTAATTTTCTTATGGTATCACTGCTTAAGTCTAAATCATGTACCCATTTTGACCTTAGCTTGGTATATGGTAGATGTTGGTCTATATCTATTTTCTGTGAAACTGCTTTCCAGTTTTCCTAGCAGTTTTTGTCAAATGTTGAATTCTTGTCCCCAAAGCTTAGATTTTCAGGTTTATCAAACACTAGATTATTATGGTTATTTACTATTGTGTATTGTGGACCTAATTTATTCTACTGATATACCACTCTATTTCTTAGTCAGTACCAAATTTTTTGATGATTACCACTTTGTAATACAGTTGGAGAACTGGTATAGCAATGCCACATTTCTTCACATTTTTTTCATTGATTCCCTCGATATCCTTGATCTTTTGTTTTTCCAGATGAATTTTGCTATTATTTTATCTAGCTCTATGTAATAATTTTTGGCAATTTGATTAGTATGGCACTAAATAAGTAAATTAATTTAGGTAGAATTGTCATTTTTATTATATAGGCTTGGCCTACCCATGAGCAATTGATATTTGCCCAGTTGTTTAGCTTTAATGTTACTTGCATGAAAAATGTTTTGCAATTGTGGTCATATAGTTCCTGGTTTGTCTTGGCATATAGACTCCCAAGTATTTTATATTATCTACAGTTATTTTTAAATGGATTTTTTTTCTATCTCTTGCTGCTGGATTTTGTGGGTAAAATATAGTTTTTATATCCTGCAACTTTGCTAAAGTTGTTAGTTATTTCAACAAGTTTTTTAGTTGATTTTCTGTGATTCTCCAAGTATACCATTATATCATCTGCAAAGAGTAAGTTTTTTTCTTATATTGCCTATTCTAATTCCTTCAATTTCTTTTTCTGTTCTTACTGCTATAGCTAGCATTTCTAGTACAATATTGAATAATAATGGTGTATACATGCTATTTTAAGGGGGAAAAACTTGTTTCCCAAAAATTTTGAGGATTGATGGTCTGTGCCAGAATGCACTAATTGAAATGGCTGGGAGAGAAGGACTGGCTACTAGGAAAAAAGAAGGTGTTGCTGTAGAGTTATAGGAAGAAAGATGGGAGCAGCAGCATTAGCAGATGGTGACTATACTCTCTCAGTGACAAACAGTTCTCTGAAGGCAGAGAACTACCAAGTTCCTCAGATGTGCAGATGGCAGGGGATTCAACTTTGTCCAGTCAGTTTTGAGGCTATTTTACACAGCATAGTACAGTTTACAGCAAAAGAACAAAACCTGTCTGTCCCCCTTTGTTTCTCCCTCCCAAGACAGAGAGGGATAGTAGAGAGTGATATAGGCCCTTCTAAAAGGTTTCCCTTTTCTTACCCCGTAAAAGGCCCTGTAGAGTGAAAAATCCATATAGCTCTTCACCCCACATTAGGATTCAATCCTCTTCCAATGCACTCCCAGAAGATGCACCAAACTCTTTCCAGCCAATTAGCAAAGCAGTTCCTCTATTCCAATTAACAAGTTCCCAGCCCACCAACAGAAGTCAGCTGTCTTAAGTAGAAGACATTCATATCTTTGATCCTCTGTTTCTTGTGACCTCTGTGCTCTGCTTATTCTTCTATTTCTTCTTTTTTTCCCTGTCTCTTCATGTAGCTTTTTCTCTGGCTTCTTACATCTTTCCAGTCAAAACCTTCTGGTGGTCAATGACTCATCTTTACTTTATGAGATAAAACTCAAGAAACATTCCGTTTAAGTATGAACCTGACATTTCTTATATAAATTTCCTATGGTCTCTAGTTCTTTGACTTAACGACTTATTTGTTATAAATCTCAAAACTCTAAAAACAGTGACATAAATGAATTGATAGATCACAATATCCTTCAGTTATTGTTACCTCAGTCACTGCTGGGCCTCTCATTCAACTCAGAACAACCTGTCCTCAGAACAATCTGTTTCCCTCTTCAATGCTCTATCTAAAACGCATTGTTTCTTCTCTTGCTGATTTTTGTCAGTTTTCCTATGTAAATTTTTTTTTCCTTTCAACGAACTATTCATACATGAAAGGGGCAATTCTTTATGCAAAAAACAAAATCAAAAGTACAACCTTTCATTTTCCTAGTTATAACCAAATGCCTAGAAAGAGCTGTATGTACATTTGCCGCCACTCACTTACCTCCATTAGGTATTTCCCTTACAATCTGAATCCCTTCTTTTACTAAAACTACTACCTTCAAGCTTACCAACCTTCTCAACTGCTAAATTTAATGAGTTTTTCTTAATCTTTATTTTACTTGACCCCTGAAGATTTTGGCATTGTTCTTCAGTCCCTTTTCCTGAATATTCTTTCCTCATTAGGTTTTTTGGTGTCATTACTCTTTATCAGTTCTTCTGCCTTTCTGACACCCCTTCCCAATATCCTTGGCTGAACCTTCATTCATTTCCTGTCCAGAAGTTGTAGTTGTTCTACAGGTTCTGTCACTGCTGGCCTTTCAGTTTCTCTTTCTCTGGTCTCCATTTCTTGGTGCTTTCATCAGATCCTATAGGTTCAATGATCATTTCTATGCAAACAACTTCCGAATTTTTGTATCTAGCCTCAGGTTCTCTCTTGAACCTGTCTCATAGCATCAACCACCTACTTACTGGCCATCTCTACTAAGATGATCTATTAGCATTTTTAATTCAATACATCAAAAATAGACTTACTTTTTAAGTGAGTACTTCCTTACTAAACCTGTCTGTCTCCCTGTTTCTCCCCCCAAGACAGAGAGGGATAGTAGAGAGTGGTGTTGGCACTTATGAAAGGTTTCCCTTTTCTCACCCTATGAAAAGCATTATAGAGTGATAAGTCCATGTAGCTTTTTGCCCCCAAAATAGGATTCAATCCTCTTCAAACGTGCTCCCAGAAGATGAGCCAAACTCTTTCCAGCCAATAAGCAAAGCAATTCCTCTATTCCAATTAACAAGTTCCCAGCCCACCAACAGAAGTTAGCTGTCTTAAGTAGAAGACTTTCATGTCTTTGATCCTCTGCTTCTTGTGACTCTTGTGCTCTGCTTATTCTTCTATTTCTTTTCCCTCTCCATTCTTCTCTCTCATGTCTCCTCCAAACTTTCCTATTTTTTGAAGGTGATTGAAGACATTACGAAGTTTCTAGTTACCCACATTCACATTATTTAAAATATTCTAATGCTTCATTTTAACCTCATTTATCCAATCAGCTGCCAAATGCTATCAATTCTACCTCCGTAATATCTCTTCTACCCATTCTTTTACCTAAAGTCACATGTAGAAGTCCTTATCATACTTTATGTGAAGTTTTGAAACACTCTGCTAATTGTTTTTCCTCTTTTCAGTCCCTTTCCTTTATAATCTATCTTCCACATACTGCCAGGTTAAAATTCTTAAAATATACAAGTCTACCCTATATTCTTAAAATACAGGTCATATCATTCAACTCTTCACAAATCTTACATGATTTCCCATTATCTCTAAAATATAAAAGAAACTCTTTACCTTTTCATTTAGTGACCTCCATATTTCCCACCTACTTTTATAGATGTGCTTCATACTCCATCTTTTCTTTTTCAAATATGTGACATGGGCACTGATATTTGAGATGAATAAATGCCTGAAGAAATGAAGTCTCTTTTTGTCATTGGAGATATGATTTTCTCATGTGACAGGTCTGCCACCTCTTTTGATTGCCCTTCCCAAAGAAAATCTATATGCCATCCTTCCATTTAGTTAAAAATTCCCTTTGTCTTCTTGTTTCATTCATAACAAAAATTTTAAGATTGAAAGAATTTAGTTCTTTAAATAGGATGTCTACTGTTTTGTCTTATTACAAGAATTTCCATTTTGAAAGAGCTAAATCAATCTTTATGTCCTAAATTTTATTTATGTTCTATTGTTGACTTTTAGAAGACATCTGTAAAAGTAGAGGGATAGACAATGATCTCTAAAGTCTCTTCAACTTTGACAATTTCTATGGTTCTGTGATTCTATGAAGAAAGGACTCAAGTTTTAGAAATTTAAAAAATGCTTTTAAACACAAAAGCATTTATGAAGAGAAGACATGATCTCTACAAGCCAACACGGATTAAAGTCATGTCCTACTAGCTTAATTTCTTTCTTTGACATGGTGTCTTGAAAGATATGAGGAATTATATAAATTCAGCATACCTGAACTTCAGGAGGGATATTGATAAAGTTTCACAGTGTTCATTTGAATAAGATGAAAAGATGTTAGCAAGTTGATAGTAAAGTTAGGGAGATTCAGAGCTAGTTGAATGATAAGACAATGAATGGTGATTAATGTCAACCTGGAGAGTGAGTGACCCTGTGCTTTTAAACATTTGTATCAGTGTCTTCTCAACAAGCATATATGAATTGACCAGTATTTGCCAAATACTGTGTTAGGAGGTCATGGTATTCAAATATGCAATTGACATAAAGCTAGAAAGGATAGTTAATACATTGGTCAGCAGGATAAAATAATTAAATATAATAGGATTACATTTACCAGGGATAAATACAAAGTCTTACACTTTGGTTCAAAATATTAAATTTACAAAGACTAGAGGGCAAAGTTTAGCTAGAAAAAAATTGTGCTAAAATATCTGGGAGGATGGGCAGTGTTAGAGGCTGTCCAAAAAATAAGTCCAATATTAATCAACAGTATGAAATGAGAATAAAAAAAACCTAATGCATATCCAGGGTAAATTAATAGTGGCATAATATCTGGAGCAAGTAGATGACTGTTTGTACTGTGCCATGCTCAAGCCCCTTCTGGAGTATTATGTTCAATTTGGGGATTCCACGTTTTAGGAAGGTCATGAAGAACTGCGAGCTTACATGAGTTGTTTGGGATAGTGACAGGCTAGAGCCCACAATCATGAAAAGCTTTGTTGAAAGCTCTGGGAATATTGAACCTGAGAAGGCAGATAGATGGCATGGTAGACAGAGCATGTGAGTTAGAATCAGGAGGAGTAGAGTTCACATCTTGCCTTAGACACTAGCTTTGTGACCTTGGGCAAGTCATTTGATTTCTCTCAGCTTCTATCAGATATAGACTTTTCTGACAACAAGATTCCCCTCAGATGAATGTAGTGAGAGAACCTGTCTAAAAGCAGAGCAATGACAGAAGTAAATGATAGTTGTAGGGTGTCATGGTCTACCAGTCCATTTTGGTGTGACTGTCTTTAGAGTTTTGAAGTTTATAACTGATAACACATAAGCCTATGTTTCCTCATTTGTAAAATGGAAATATAATAATAATAATATAATTTACTTCATGGAGTTATTGGGATATTCAAATGAGATACCATACTAAACACTTTCTAAATCTGAAAGTGCAATAAACTTCTCGCTATTATTGTTGTTACTGTTATTGCACTAAGTATAGTGGGATATTTCATGTAGAAGAGGGATTAACTTTGTTCTGCTTGGCCCAAGGAAGAAGGGCTAGAAAAATTGGTGGAATTTGCAGAGAAGCAGATTTAGTTTTAGCAAAACTTCCTAACAATTAGAGTCAGTCAAAAATGAAATGGTTTGCCATGGCACTCTTTTAAACAGTATTCCTATTAATGATTTGGATGGAGGCATAGGTGAATTTGAAATAGGTTAAATGATATGCTGAAGATACCACCATCTTGGAGACCTGCTTCTCTCATTTCTGTGTTCCTCCCTGGGATCTCCATTTGAGGAAGTGCACACTTCTATCCCAGCTCAACTCCTGCCTCTCCAAAGTCCTTTTCCACCCCCATTTACAACTCCTATATGTGTGTTGTTTTCCTCTAATGGAATGTAAACTCCTTGAGGGCAAAGCCTATCTTTCTTGTGGCTTATATTTGTATTCCCAGGTTTCATACAGTGCCTAGTACAAGGAAAATACTTAATGAATGTTTAATTTAATCCCTAACACCCAAGGAGATAATGGCTTCCCCTTCATTGTTGTTCAGAAGTGACCCTGTGGACCATAATGTCCATGGGACTTTTTTTTAACAAAAATACTGGAGTGGTTTGTCATTTTCTTCTCCAGTGGGTTAAGGCAAACACATTAAATGACTGGGCCAGGGTCACACAGCTAATAAGTTTCTGAGGCTGGATTTGAACTCAGGTCTTCCTGACTCCAGCCCCATCACTCTTTCCACTGAGCTATTTAGCTGCCCCCATTAGAGTTAATCAAATGAGGGAGGAATGACTAATTTCCAAGCATAAGTTGTACCTAATGAGCTCTGAGGTCCCGGATTACCTTGAGGATTATGATACATGACATGCTATGAAGGGATTATGATTTTATATTTAGCCTAGTGAAGAGATGACTTGGGGGAGAGTAGTGGAGGTAGGACATGATAACTATCAGCAAGTTTTGAAGGATTGTCATAGAAAAGAAGGATTATACTCATACCCATTGATCTCAAAGGGTAGAACTAGCACCATTAGGTAGCGGAGGCAGATTTCAGGCCCTTTGAAGGAAAACACTTTTTAATAACTGATACTGTTAAAAAGTTGAATGTAGGGAGGATGGCAGTCTTTAAGCAGAGACTTGACCATTTGTCAGGGACAGTATAAAGGAGATTCCTGATCATACATAGCTTAGATCATATGACCTCAAAGGTTCTTTGATATTCTATGACTCTGTGTACATTTTGTGATCCAAAGATGATTTCTTACCTCCAGGGTAATACAATGTGATTGGTGTAGACGTAATTGTGCCATCAAGAGAGATTAATGGGGCTACATATTTGTCTTATGTGAATTAGCCTGCTTTTAAAACCATTTTTTTGTTTAACAAACCAACTTCCAATTTTGTTATTACATTCATTGTCTTGTTTCTATTGAACTATATTTGTAATTGTAGTTTGTTAGACAATTTCAATGCATTATTAGATCAACCAAGATAATATTATTTTTGAAATACTTTCAGATTTTTGCCAACGTCAACTATACTCTGTTATGATACATGGCTATGTATACATTATAAATCACGCAGCACAATTAACCCATTCACTCTTTTGCAAACTATATTTTTAGTTGGTGGATACAGTAGTGCTAGCCATCCCATTGTGCTAAAAAACTGCTTTGGCAAAAAAGGAATTTCAAGCTCAGTTTTCTGGACTTCCCAATGGAATATAAGACATATGTCAGAAACATGGAAAAAAAAGGATTTAAAACTTTTTTTGTATCATGGACTCCCATTGGTAGTTCAAAGTTTCTAGTTTTATGAAGCCAGTTCAGTGTCCTATGCGACCTTTCTTAGAATAATGTTTTTAAATGCATAAAATTGAGGAAACTAGGTGGTACAGTAGATAGAGCACTAGCCCTGGAGTCAAGAGGACCAGAGTTCAAATCTGGCCTCAGACACTTATTATTTTACCCCAGTTGCTCAAATAAATACTGTATAAAATAGAATACATAGGATTGTAAATGAAATTGAAATATGGTTAAATATTTTTTAAACCTAATTTACAGACTGCAGACAAAGAATTCTTGGATTAAAGTGTATATTTTAGCATATAATATACTTAAGAACTTTTGAAGCACACAAAATCATAATCTGGATCATTCCATCTCCAATTCTTAATTCACTTAAGATCAGGAAAGAATAGACATAATAAGGACAGAAAGATATGCTATGCATTCATAGCCACATGGTGCGTAGGTGGGGAAATAAGCCAGCTGTAGCATCACTTGCTATTGTCACTGCTCCTACCTCTCTTCCCAACAAGAGGCTCACAGGATTTCTTTCATGCTGAAGCCACCAGAGAGAGATTTCAATTTTATATGTGTGTGCCTTTTGTATGCACACCCAGTTCTAATCCAGCAGCTAGTTAAAAGGCTTTTCATCAGCATGTGGTAAGCTGACAGGAAACAGGCAGAGAATATCTGTGCATTCTCATCAGGGAAGTAAAAAAAGCCATCACTCCATCATGAACTTCTGGAAGCAGGATCAACAAGTTTCCATGTGGGTTGATACCAAGCAGAGAATATTGTGCATGATTTAAGAACTGGACTGTCATTAGCCAGTCCTTTCTTTTTTAGTTGAACTCCCTCCAAAATCATATATTGCCTTCTAGAATCATAATCTTATTCCATAAAATCTTTTTTTTTCTCCCTCCTGATTTCACTTCTCCTCCTTCTTCTTCTTCTTCTTCTTCTTCTTCTTCTTCTTCTTCTTCTTCTTCTTCTTCTTCTTCTTCTTCTTCTTTTCTCTCTCTCTCTCTCTCTTATCCCTCTAAATGTGACTACAGAAGTAAGATTTTTTTAATTGAATTTTTAAAAAAAGTCTTACCCTTTCCTGTCTTATCAAACAACATATAAAAAATATAATGTAATGCTTTATTGTTGATTTAAAGTACACATTAATCATTCCAATGTACTATAAAATAATGATGCCATCAGGGGCTACTGAGGTGGATAAACTTGGCTTTTTCCTTCAATAACTTTCCCCAAGCTGCTGTGCTATTCTTTTCTTTGTTATTTGTTTTCCTTTCTCTTAGCTGTCTCTGATCTCCATAGTTTCTTTTATTTATTTCTTTTTGGCTAGGCAATAGGGTTAAGTGACTTGCCCAGGGTCACACAGCTAGTAAATGTCAAGTGTCTAAGTCTGGATTTGAACTCAGGTCCTCCTGACTCCAGGATCGGTGCTGTATCCACTGTGCCACCTACCTGCCCCCATAGTTTCTTTTGATAACTGCAAGTCAACTGTGAGTGTCCTCCCCTCTCCTGGCTCTTTGCTGCTTTCTTTACTACATACATAGCCCTCTCTAGTTGTCTTGATATGTATCTGGCCACTGGACCCAGATGGCTCCAGAGAAGAAAGTGAGGCTGGTGATTTTGCACAGTCCTCTTCACTTAAATCCAATGCATTTGCATGTCATGGTATCATCTCCATGATGTCATGGTCCTCTTCAAGAATGAAGGACAAACAACAACACACACACACACACACATACATCCATCCACACATACACACACAAAACTAAATGGATGAATATACATCCATTGTCATAGAACTGGATGTCCATTGAACTACAGAGTATAAAAATATTCTAGGCACAGGGTGATTAGGATCTGAGCTAGAGTAGAGGCTGTATGAATGGCAAAGAGAGAATAGAAGTAGCATAAATAAAACTTGGCAACTGATAGGATATAGAAGGTAATATAGATATAGAAAAAGAAGAGTCAAGGATGACACAAAGTTTATGAAATTTGGTGACCAGAAGGATGGTGTTGTAATTGATAAAAATAGAGAAATTAAGAGAAGAAATCTATTTGGGAAGAAATAAATTAATTCCATTATTGAAAAAGTAGGACATCTGGGTGGAGACAATGAATAGACAATTAGTGATATAGGGTTGGGGTTCAAGAATGAGATTACAGCCAAAGGCATGGATTTGGGAGTCATTACTAAAGGGATATTTGAAACAATGGGACCAGTGAGATCATCAAGAGAGAAAATATATAGAGAAAAGAGAGTAAGTCCCAGAACCAAGCCTTAGGAGATGTCCACTATTATTGAACAAGACATGAATGATGATCCAGCAAAGGAAACTGAGAAGGAAAGGTCAGGTGAATAAGAGGAGAACCAAGAAACAAATATTATCAAGCCAAAGAAAGAAAGTATCCAGGAAGGGTAAGAGTATCTTGACAGTGTCAAAAGCTGCAGAGAGGACTACTATGATGAGATTGGATTGTGATGTCCATTAGAATAAATAGTTAAATTGATTTTTAATAACCTTAGAGAGGTTTCATTCTTGTATCAGGGTAGTAAGTCAAATTGTAAGGGACTGGCAAAGTGAGTAAGAAGGGAGGAAATGGAGATAACCAGTATAGAAGACCTTTGGGGGATTTTGGTTGTGAAAGGAAGAAGAGATATAAGACTAGGACAAGTCTTATATTTTAAAGGGAAAGACAAGTGTAAGTATGGTAGACTACTCTCTTCCCAACTTTAGGAATTGCTAAGTTACGCAATTATTAGGGTACTGAATCTTCTTAAAAGTGTGTGTGCTGCAATTCTTTTGTGATAACTATATATTTTGAAGTAATATCATTTTAGATTATATACTCATACACAATTATGATTTAGATATTTCCAAAGATCAATTAATTTTATCACCACATAGGACTCTATTTTTGTTAAAAGAAAATAAAAATGGATGATTTTAAGGAACCACTATAGAATCAAAAATATGATAAATGACATTATTTGCACTTTATGAAAAAGAGTGCATGTCACATGTTCATTTTATGCTCTCAAATTGTTGGTTTTTCACTCTCTTAACAATGTACAAACTGATGAATGCTGTCAAATTATCAATTAGCCATTTATACCATCAGTAAGGATCTAGATACATTGGTTTGCATTGTTTAAATTTCAATATGATGAAGTGAACTGTATTTGCTGGTTTTGTTATGACAACCATTGTTATGGAGATCAGTGTATCTGTCTTATGAGGAGAGAAAGAATAGTGACTGAAAGCATCCTCAGGGCCTAATGCCAACCATTTCTATGGTCACTTTGAATAGTCATACAACTTCAGTTCTAGAACTCTCGAGTTGTCTTTTAAATATTCTGACGCAGATTAAAGTATTAGCCAAAATTATGAAGATGTTTTAAAAGAAATTTCCATTCTTGTGGCCAAGAATGCATTTGACTAAGTTATCTAAAATTTATATTTACAATATCTCTGACCCATAAATAATATGAGTAAACCAATGTGGGACATTTTAAATGAATAAGGTGCATGTGTATATCTAAGTCAGGAGGTAGACATCTGTCTATGAATTGAGAAAAGGAAAAGAACAGGTCACTTATTGGACCTGATAAAACTAAATTTAATTTTCACCCTAAAGATTGTTATTAATATAATTGGGGCCCACAACAGAAGAAATATGAAATTGTCTAACCAAAAGCAATGTTGCAAATATATTGGATAACTATTTAGCAAATCATCATCTCACAAGAAAAAATTTAGCAGGGCACTTGTTGACCTAATCATAAGTCATTGCCTTAGAGCTGCAAGGGACCTCAGATGTTTTCAAGACCTGTCCCTCTGTCTGGTGTTTTTAATTGAAATTTCAGATGAAGGTAGAATAATGCCCAGACAAAACTGAAATACTAAAGACAATGGTGGATAGCAGGCATGACAGAGAAAGATTCACCGGAATAGAAGAGATAGCCAGTAATTCTCAGGTAAAATAACCTGAAAGCGGGTTAGTTAAAAGATTTATGGTCTTGTGTATCTATAATGTCACAGTCTAGACAATAGACATTCTTCACACATGAGGTTTCACTGAATGAGCTCATACTTTTAAAGTACACATGTAATAGATAGAAGGAGGGGCACATAACAGAGAATGAATACAAAATAATGGCACAATTCTTCCTCGAGTGAGTTGAGACTTGAGGAAAAATGCTAAGGATAATAAAGGCTGTTTTAGCTGTGCTTAGGGCTATGTTTAGACCAAGAAGAAGAAGAAGAAAATGCTAGGTATTTACCACTGGGGGAAGATGGAATAATGAGAACAGATGAGCCAGAGAAGATGTGGAGCTTATATATGCCTTTTCCATCAAGGAGAGTGATCTTTAAATCAGAAAAGATCAAATGAGTATTATAAAAAGAGGAATGAATCCCTACTTCATAACTGATCAATGGGGAGAAAGTAAAATGGCACTGATCATGTACTTAGATACTCTAATAAAATTAGTTCCAGGTAAATTGCATTCTGTGGTATTAAAAAAATGAAAACCTTGCAGAGTTGATCACATAACCATTGTAGGTAATCTCTGAGAAATCCTAGGGGGGGATGGGGAAGGAATGGTACATGAAAAACTGTACTCAGAAAAAAAATGTTATCCTGATTTTCACAAGTAGGATCAAGATTGAGGCTGGCAACTATAAACTGAGTTTGAATTCAACCTCTTCAACAATCCTAGAAACAATTATTAAACAGATAGTTTGTAAGTCCTTAGAAAAGAAAATATTGATTCCTTGCCACCAGCATGTGCTCATTAAGACATTATGCCCAAGAAAATCAATTTTCTTTTTTGATAGAGTCAGTAAACGGTCTTTGTTTTTCAGCTGTTTCAGACTCTTTGTGACCCCATTTGGGTATTCTTGACAAAGATGCTAGAGTGTTTTGACATTTCCCTCTTCAGCTTATTTTATAGATAAAGAAACTGAAGCAAACAGGGTTAACTGACTTGCCCAGGGACGCACAGCTAGTGAGTGAGTGTCTGAGGCTGTATTTGAATTCATATCTTCCTCATTCCAGGTCTGCATTTCTATCCACTGCACCACCTAGCTATCCTTGTCCTTGTTCTTTTTTATTGTATCAACATGTATTTATCTTTATTTGTATTTATAGCCTTCAATTAAAAAATATTAAAATAGCCACTACTATTGTCTCAGTGATTTCTTTCCACTGATTTTTAGCAGTATGGTTGATTTTTTTAAACTACCATTGTTTCATATAATAATAAAAAGTGAAAAATTTCCATAACAGGAGTTCTGGTGCAAGAGTTTCTAGCCCACCTTCTTACTCCAGAGAACAGCAATGTTGATCATGTAACAAGTATCTAGGTAGAGGCAGAAATGAAAAGGAAAATTAGGGAACTCCCACATTGAGGATATAGAATACCAAGAAATCCCAGAGAACCTACTTTGTGCTCATGAAGTTAGAAAATATTTGCAGTTAGCCCACCTTCTTAAGCCCAGATCACCTAAAGTCTACTTAGTGCAGATAGGTAGGGTTACTCATACCTTAGAGAACCTCAATCTTGTAAGGAAGAGCTATTTTTTTATTTTGCAGAAGCTTTGTGATCACATTGTAGGAAGAGGAAGGTCTAGTGCCTTCATATGGTTGCAGCAACTAGCTTAGCATCATAGAATTTTAGAACTGAAAGAAACCTTGCATATTTAGTCCAAATTCTTCATCTAGATGAAATATACCTAGAGAAGTTAGGAAAGTTGCCATGGTCACACAGCTGGATGGTTGGCAGCACCAGAACTAGAAACCATCACAGTGTAATGAAAGCACTGGGCTCTCAGATGTGACTTCAAAACCTGACTCCATCACCTATATCTCTGTAACCTTGGGCAACTGAAATCACTGAAGTCCATTTCAGCTCTTAATGCTCTGTGACCCTGTTTCCTGTTGAGTATGTGTCAGATGAGGCTTGGGGTCCTACCTATCTGTAGATTCTTATCTCTTGATTGAGGAATCCTGCTCTCTTTCAAGGAGCACCTGCCATTCTCTTCACCCATTTCTTACAAATTCACTTTTCCTGGATGCCTGGCTATAAGGAAATCTTCAGTGGGAAACCAAAAGGGAACAGTTCCTCCTCTGAGAACTACCTTGGTTTCCATATCTGAGACTAAGAATCTCATTACTAACAATGGTGAGAGAAGAAATGACAGCATGGTTCTAAACCCCAAAGACGTTAATATGGTTACAGAAATACTAGTCCTTCCATGGCCACAGACTGGCCTGTGGGACAGTTAAGATCTACACTTCAGCTTCAGAATAGAGATGGGAAGGTGCCAAGTGGTCATTTGCCAGAGCCCTATCCTAAGTTCTTATCTCCTACACAGGCTCAAATAGTGCTGAAGCTTTGGAAGAGGAGTTGGCTATTTCAAGGCATTACTTTGATAAATAACTATAAGTATATATGATTAAGCCTTGGACCAAACAAATAGCTTGTTTATTCACTGTCCTCTGCTGAGCTAGTATGGAAGGTATATGCATGGAGCCCCACTGTTTTTTAGACTTAAATTTGGGAACTGAAACAATTGCTCACCTTATCCTTGTTCTATTCAGTGTTTATATAAATGAATCAGAAGAAAGTATATGAGGCTCAGAAATTTGTGAATGACATAAATTTGGTAGGGCTCACATCACCAATATGCTGGAGGACAAATTTAGATTTGAGAACCTAAAGTGCTGGTATATTGGCCAAATCTAACAAGATGGTAACTCATAGGAGTAAGAAAGTGGCACAGTGAGTAGAGTACTGGACCTAGAGTCAGAAAGACCTGAGTTCAAATCACACTAGCTGTGTGACTCTGGGTAAATCTCTTAACCAATGCATGCTTCAGTTTTTTCATCTGAAAATTGGGCATAATTATGGCACCTACATCCCGGATTGTGCTGAGGATGAAATGAGATAATTCTTGTAAAATGTTTTGCAACTTCAAAGTGTTGCATAAATGTAACATTATTATTATTATTATATTCACAAATTAGAAATTCCACATTTTGTTAAAAAATCAACAGCATGAATATAAGATAGGAGGAATTTTGCTAGTAAACAATTAATATGAAAAATCCCCAAGGGCTTTAGAGAATTTCAAACTCAATATTAAGTCAACAGTACTATAAGAAATACTAAAAAACTAAATGTGACATTAGGCTGCATTCATAGGAGGGTAGTTTCTATAATGAGGGAAGTAATAGTCCCACTGTATTCTGCCTTGGTCATCCCACATATAAAGTATTGCGATCAAATCAAGGAACTATAGTCTGGAGGATATTGACATGATGGAGTGTGTCTAGAGGGAGGCAATCAGGATATTAAAGGGTTTGAAGATAAGTTGAAGAACTTGAGCATTTTTAGTTTGAAGATAGGATGATATAGGGGATATATTGCAATGGTACTCAAATACCTGAAGTGTGATAATGGTGGAAAGCAGGTATGTGATGGTGTGTTGGAGCAACTTGAATCATCTTCTGAGAGTTGATTGTTAAATATTCATTGTGAACATTTATACCTCAGAAATTGGCAAGTGCTACGTATTAAGGTTTGATTTGTTATTGTGTTGGTTGTCTGGTCTTAAGAAAATGATAGAGAATGTATAAATAATGCAAATTAATTTTAAATGTGTCACAATCACATTTTTGAGGGAGGAAAGGGATTAGACTTCTAGACTCTATCTGAGTGCAGAATGAAGAATTTTGAGCAGAAGTCTAAGAGAGACAGTTTTTTTTTTAATGGATTTCCTTTCTCTTCTGATCCATTCTGAGGTTTCTTGTTCTACACTCTTTGGGGAGTCGACTAAATTCTTAATTTCTTCACACACTTCCTTTATGTCTTAAATTGTTACAAAAGCTTTATAATTTCCTTGAGTATTTATTATTCATATTTCATCAAGATTTTTGTATTTTCTCTATTGATTTATCTGCCTAAGTTCTGAGTTTTTATTGTGAATGTTTCCTCTTGAAATATGTGATGTTTCAGCTAAAAAGAATATTCCCCTGTCATTCACTTTCTGACTCTTCTCTCTTGACTGGCTGGTACAGCCCTAAGTATGGGCTGCAAAGGGGTCTCAGTCTCTTTGTATCAGTAGCTATATGGTGCACCGCACTGGATCCCTGTCCTGAGTAGACAATCTTCTTTGTTTCAGACCCAGAACAACAATAAATAATGGCCTCCACTGCCATTTCCTCCTTTGTCTCTGTTTTCCTTTTGGTCTTGATGAACATACAATACTTTTGTTCATCATTGTGGGAAGATGGAAAGAGTATTTTGGACATCAATTTGAGAACCAACTAACCTAGGATCAGAAACTAGTAAGAAGATAATACATTTCCAGCGCCCCCTTCCTTTCATGTGAGTGGACAAAATCAGCGTCTTCCACTTGTATGGTGAGGGAGCTCATGGATTGTGCTGACAAGAGTTTCTGAAGTATGGGGAATATGGGGGTTCCCGCAATGAGCCTTAGACATGAGCAACTAAGTCTGCCTCTACCAGAAATGTTTAGGCTATTGGCATTAATGAGATCTTGAGTTTGCATTGAGATTGGGAATAGGTTAGGGATAGTTCCATTTTACTGTCTTGATCAGACTACATGTGACATATTTTGTTTAGCTTTGAATGCCAAATTTCAGGAAAGACACTAATAAACTGAAGGACCTCTAAAGGAGGATGATCAAGATGAGGAAGAATTTCAGACTGGCGTTTGTTCTACTCCCAGTCCTGTTCTTGCCTTCTAGAGTCAAAACCATACTCTCTCATCCCATCACTCCCCTCAGTGCATAAGTTTACCTTAGAATACCTAACCATCCCTGTAGCTTTTTCCACATGGAAGTTCTCTCTGTAAAGCCAACCCCCTTCTCCTATTGATGATTTCCTCTTTAAGCCTCAGTTTTGTAGAAAGGCCAAGCCTCACCTCCATTGTTCTGTTCCTGACTTCTGGACTTCAAAATCATGTCCTCTTTAATGTGCTGTCTTCTCCTGTTAAAACATAATTTCCTTGAAGGTAGGTACCATTTTTCACTTTGATTACAAAGGGTTTGTTTCATTAGTTTTTCCTTCCTTCCTTTCCTTCCTTGTTCCTTCCTTCCTCTCTCCCTCCCTCTCTCCTATTCTTCCTTTTTCCCTCCTTCCCTCTCTTCCTTCTTTCCTTTTTCCCTCATTTCCTCTCTCCCTTCTTTCCTCCCTCCCTCTCTCTTTCCTTTCCTTCCTTTATCTCTTCCTCCTTCTGCTCTCTTCTTCCTTTTTTTCCTTCACTCCCTCATTTATTTCCTCCTTTCTTTCCTTCCATCTTCCCTCCCTCTCTTCTTCCCTGTCTCCCTTCCTTCCTTTCAGGTAAGGAAATGTAAGTAAGGGAAAATTTCCTCACAATTAAAGCTGTTCAAAAGTAGAATGAGATGCTTCAGGAAGCAGTGGTTTTCCCTTCATTGGAGGTCTTCAGGCAAAGACTAGAGGACCATTTGTCTGGGATTTTGTACAATTTGGTTTAAGCTTGAATCATAGAACATTCACCCCTCATTTGCTTTTGTTTATCTTCTTATGTGTCAGTATGACTAGTGGTCTTGTTCAAACTCTACTTAAATCCTGGCAAGTTCTTTAATTCTGAGCTTTGTTTGAAAATTTACAGGTGGAAAATTCACTGACTGTAAGGTCCTAGAATAGCTGACATGAAAAAGTCTAACAAGAAGCCCTGCCAAATGTTGGGAAACATTAAACATTTTTTTAAAAAATGTGTTCCCAGCCTGAGGCCTTGTGTGTTGAACATCAAACCAAAGTGAATTGTTATTAATGACTTGGGTCAGGCCCACACAGCTGCAGTAACCTGGCCCTACTCCATTTAACCTTCCCTCTCTGTCTTACTGCCTCCTCCTATAGAAGAATAGCCTTCATTTTGCCTTTGATAGTTTTGAATAGATTTTTATTGATAATCTTTTATTTTTAATTTCTCCTATATCCTCCCTCTCTCCTTGCTCAGAGAGCTATCTCTTAATAAAAAAAAGTTTCAACAAGGAAAAAAGAGAAATAGGAAAAAAAATCAGCAAAATTAATCATCACATCACAGGGTTTCACTTTAATTGTAGATTACTGTCTTCATTTCACATTATGTAGATGTAGTTATCAAATGTCTTCAACCAATTTCTCCCTTCACTAGTCTCTACCCCATTTCGTCCTACCAATACCCCACCCCACAGAGTCCTAAAACTATTGTTTCTGTTTCAATCTACAATTTCAATTACCCCTTTGACTGGGGGGGGGGGTGGAGGTGAAGTGGAGATGGATGAGAAGTTATGGTCAGCTTGTTGTGCTATTAAGAACACAATTTGAAGAGCAAAATGAGCAGAACCAAGAGAATGTTGTATTAGTAACAGCAATACTTTTCAGAGAACAACTGTGAATGATTAAGTTATTCTGAGTATTATAAATACTCAAATCAACTACAAAGGACCTATGAATGAAGAGAAAGAACTGATAAATAGAAGTATACTTAATATGGTTTTATATTGTCAAATGGTGATCTTCTCTAGTGTGGGTGGGGAGGAAAGGAAACAGTTCAGAACTTAAAATGTAACAAAAAAACAAATAAAATTAATTTTTATAAAAGAGGGGAAGAACATAATTTGTATTATGGTGGAAAGAATGTGAAACCTTGAGTATGATTCTATATTTTTGTAGGTCTGCAAGGGGTGGGGGTGGGGAAATTGTTGAGTTATACTCTTTAGTACAATATTTGAAAAATAAATTTTGTTCTGATTCTTTCACTTCTTAACATACTATGTGGTAGAGTAGACATTGTTTTAGATCTGGAATCAAGAAGATCTGAGTTCAAGCAGTGTGATTGGGAAAATCACTAGACCTCTCTGAGACTATTTTCTCTTTTGTAAAACAAAGATAACAATGTCACCTGTTTCAGAGTTGCAGTAAGGAGTAAATAAGATAATTTATGTAAAGTACTTTGCAAACTTTAAAACAATGTACAAAGGCAAACTATTGTTATGTTATCATCATCATCATCATCATTATTATTACCTAGTGTAAACATCTAGAATATTGTACTAAGCTTCAAAGAGTCAGGCTGAATGTGTAATCATATGCATTAGGATAACATAATGCCCTCAACATGTGAATTAATTGAATTTAATATTTACTCAAGTTTGGTATGTATAATTTGTCATTACCTGATTTAAAATTTTATCTACATTTTAAAAATTAAAATAACAAACAAATAATGATTTAGGGAAGCATGTCAGAGATATGGGGGAAGGTATATTGTATTCAGGTAACAACACTAAAACAAATAAATGTCCTGTCCCTTATTTATTCATTTGTCATCGGGGCATCACTAAGCTTTGAGGTTGTGGGTTGGTGACTTTTTCCCACAATAGCAGTTACATAGTTGTCTCATACGATTCCCCTTTTGAGCAATAGTACACATTTCCTAGCTAATAGTCAAGGTTAGTAGTATAGCCAGTGGTTATGGAAGGTGAAGCAGAGTGAGGTAAAGTGAGTGATGAGGTCAGTGAACCAGCAAGTCTGGCATCATTAACACTGCAGGACTGAATCCAGCTCACAGGTCTCCAGCTAACTCCAGTTTTATAGTACATTTAAATTTCTAAAAAAATTTTAAAAAAATGAAATGTCAGTCATGATACTAAGCATGTGGAACTTGAGTCATTTGTTCTAGCAACTTTTTAATGATCACAGTTCATGGAATAGCATTTCTTTAACTAACTTGGCCACAGAACACCTTGGGGCTTAAAATGAGAGAAAGAATGAAATTGTAGGAAGAGAGCTAGATTTGGAACCACAGGGCCAGGGATCTAATCCCAGCTCTTCTCCTTATTACTTGAATGTCCTTGGCTGAGCAACTTTACCTCTATGGGTCTTAGTTTCTTCATTTGTAAAATGACTATTTTTCTCTATTTAAGGAAAGAGATCAGCTCAGATATCTTATTTCTCATCTGGCTGAACTACATTAGGAGTTCTCTGATGGAATTCTCCATCATGCCCTAGGAAGCTCATTATTGGGATAATCTCATCATTCTGTAAGAACTCATTAATCTTTGTATTCGACCTCATTATTACCCTCTGCCTCTATGATTGGAGAGTAGGGGCCATGATCTCCAAACCTTCTTTTAAAGATAGAGCTCACCTTAGATATTTCCTCATTTCTTACCTGGATGAACTACTCTGGGACTTCTCTGACTGGCTTCTCTACCATGTTCTATCTCCCTCCTCCCCTACATCCCTTTCATCTTCCTTTTGGATATTATCTTCCCCCAATAAATTCTAAATTCCTTAAGGTCAGGTAATGTCTTTCTTTTTTTCATATTTGTTTCCCCAGTATTTAGTGCAACATCTAGCACATAGTAGATACTTAATAAATGTTTGACTATTATTGACTGTTGAGTAGGTTGGATTGAATAAGCAAATTTAAATTCTATCCTCTGATGCTGAATATTGATATGACAAATAAATGTTGTCCTGGTAATCTGGGGGCATGTAGTTCTCTTGGAATAGCCAATATTTGTATAGCAATTTTGTTTTGCAATACTTTGTATATATTAAATCATTTGATCCTCATAACAACTGTGTGAGGTAGGTATTATTATTAGCCTAATTTTACAAATGAGAAAATTAACCCCAGAGGTTAAGTGACTTGCCCAGTATCCTACAGCTAGTAAGTATCTGAGGAAATACCTTCTGAATCCTGGGAACAAAACACATTCTCACCCCAACACTGAACAGAAATAACCATGAGAGCTAGCAGCAAGAGTGACAGAGATGATCTGAATTTTAACAAGAATAGAAGAGAATGTATTAGTTGCCTATAGATGTTATTCTATGTTTGCATTTTCTCAAATGCCAATTGATAATTACACATATGCAAAATGCAAGATCGTCTCCCTGGTAAAGGAGAAGGTAAGAGGCTGAAAGAATGCCTCCCTACTTTCTAATTTGAAAGGGAAAGTGAAGTTTTCTTTGAAAGAATGGAAGAAATTCTTCTCAAAGATAACAAAAGAGAAAAAAATGAACCCTTGGAAGCCAAGAAGTATTTAAACTTCTGTCCTAAATTTGGAGGGTGCAAAATTATGGCACAGAGAGAAAAGAGATAGATAACTGAATTGTTAGAACTGTGTAATCAGTATAATCGGATCCTTTAAGGAGGAAACATCTTCTATGCTCCATGGGCTAAAGATCCTTCTAAGAGAGAGGATGCTAATCTCTGTAGGAAGAAAAATAGAGAGGGAGACAGGCAGAGACAGAGACAGAGAGAGAGACAGAGACAGAGACAGAGAGAGACAGAGAGACAAATATAGAGAGAAAAAGCCTGATGGTTGGAGATAGGACCAATTCTTGAGGTAAATAGGAAGGAGATTACAAAGGATGGAGAGGAAGCATGGGTACCTGACTCCGACTTTACTTCTATTTTTTTTCTACCAGGAACAATGATTTTTAGACTGGGAAGAAAAGGAGAGTTAATAGGTAACTAAACACAACATAAGTTAGGTGCTGGTAAGAGAGGATTAGAAAGAGATGCAATAATAACAATCAGTATGAGTTAATCAAGAATAGATTAAGCAAACTAACCTTATTTCCTTTTGTTAGAATCATTAGACAAGAAATTACCACATAAACAGTATACCAGGATTTCAGCAAGGCATTAACAAAGTCTCTCCTGCTATCCTTGTGAACAGAATGGAGGTATGTGTGCAATAAAATATTATAATTCACTGCACTTGTTACTGGCTAAATGATTTGGCCTCAAAAGGAGTTATCAATGGGAGGGAGATCTCTTGAGGAATGCCACAATAATCTTTCCACCCTGGTTTGTTCAATATTTTTACTAATGATATGGATGAAGGCCTAGATGACATATCTTTTATTTTCATAGTAGAGAAAAGTGGAAGGGATAGTCAAAATATGTAATGACAAGTCAGGATCTTGAGTTAGTGAGGGGAAATAAAATAGAAATGAAACAGTTTAAAAAAAATCAAATGTTTAAGTTGAGATGGAAGAGTCACATATAGACAAGATTTCATATGAAAAAGATCTGAGGGTTAGTGAATTGAAAACTCAAAATAAGTCAATAATGTAACATAGCATCCCCCCAAAACTAATGGAATGTTAATCTGAATTAATAGAGGCACTGTATCAGAATGAGAGAGGCAATAGATCTGGTGTGTTTAGACCACACTTTGGTTGTAATGTTGAATTCTGAATGTCATATTTTGGAAAGGATATTGAAAATATAAATATAATCCAGAAGAGGGTAATCAATATGATAAAGAGACTGGAGACTTATATCAAATACATGCCAGTTGAATGAAATGAGTGTGTTAAATTTAAGAAGATTTTATTGAGGGAGAAGGATGTTAGCTGTTTTGGGGTGTTTAGAGACTTTCATGATATAAAAAAGATTCTACTTGTTGAAATCAGGTAGATTTCAGCTGTTTATAAGAACAAATTTCCAATTAGACAATTAAAGGTATCCAAATGGAATGGGTTGCTTTGAGATGTTTGAGCCTCTTCAAAAGAATTCAGATCGACAACTTTAATCAGGTAATTTGTAAAGGAAATTGTGGTTCTGGATTAGTTTGGATTCTGTGACTATTAGATTCCCTGGTTTCCTTGAAGACTAAATTCAAATCCCACCTTTTTGCAGAAGCCCTTTCTTAGCTCTTTCCTCCCTGAATTGTTAGAAATTACCTTTAAGCTACTGTGTATATAACTTGAATGTCAGTAGTTATTTATGTATGTCAATTAGAATGTGAGCTCATTAAGGGCAGGGGCAATGGCTGCCTTTCTTTGTATGGCCAGAATTTAGCATCGTTCCTGGAACATAGTGAACACTGAATAAATGCGTGTTGACTGCTAAGTGTTTTAGATTAGCTAAACTGACTGGGTGTGGTGGTTCATTCCTATAGTCCCTGCTGCCTGGGAGATTTAGGTTGGTGGATTGCTTGAGTTCTGGAGTTCTAAGCTTCAGTAGGGCTAAAGCCAGTTGATTAGGTGTCCTCACTAAGTCTAGCACCAACATGATGAACCCCAGAGAGGAGAGGGTTATTCTGTGCTGATCAGCATTGAGACAGGCAAACAGGCCCACAGGAAGAGTCAGAGACAGAGTGGGAGTGGGAGAAGGAAAGATTAAGTTAATTTGTCCTCGCTTACATGTTGGTACAATTTTCCCAGGAAAGGTATTTTCATGTACAAAGATTCATGAATTTGTCTGTTGTCTAAACAGACAATACGTTACATAAAATTATTGACTGAAACTGTCAGTAGGCATCAGTTGATCAGTCTATCAACATGCATTTATTAAGTGTTTCCTATGTGCCAGCCTCTGTCTAAGAGGAATACTAACAAGTAAATAAGGAGATATTTCAATCTAGGCAATTAAACTCCTCAATATTCTATCTTCTTACATTCTCTAAATTATTACAGTGTTATTTTTATTTTCAGTAAGTTAATTGGCATGAATGAGATCTAATTTTTTGCACTCTAATGAAATGAAATCTCAATTACCCTAAGGGATATAGATGAAAGCCCTTCCCCAATTATCTACTTACTGCCTAGGAACTCTTTTTCAAATTAACCATTTGTCTCCAACACTCATTTTACACTGAATAATGAATGACTGAACCAATATTGCAGATTTTGGGGTTTTTTTCTATATATTGAAAAATTACAATTTTCAATATGCGCTCCATACCATTAGGGAGAGGCAGAGAGTAACTAAGAAATCAGTAAAAATACTTAAGAACATTTGAAGAAAAGGTAACTTTAAAAATTAGAGATTACTGACTTTCTTCAGGCTACTTAAACTTAATTGTGGGACAGGCCTCTTCCTACCCCAAACAAACTAGTGAACTCTACCCTTCCAGCATACTACCATACTTTGGATGCTGATCTTATCAATTCTTGCAAGTCAAACAGAGTTGAGATTTAAAAGGGAGGAAAGGAAAACCCTGAAGCCAAAAGGAAGCCTTATTGATCGCTCAGTTGATCTGTTTTTTTTTTTCCAGTCAAAAACCAACTTAGTGCCATATAGTGTAGGTAAGGGTCATAGTACATTTGGCTTACGACATTTCTCCAATGAGACTTCTAAACCAAGGCTTGGAATTTTTCAAAAAGGAAAAAAAAAAATGAAGGCCTTGTGGCATTTTGTGAGAAATGTTGTATTTGAGAAGGACAATGCAACTTAGCCCAAAGAAGATCACAGATACTAAGTTGAAAGGAACCTCAGAAGTCATTCAGTCCACCCCTCTCATTTTACTGATGAGAAAACTGGGGCACAGAAGTCATTTACTTGCTCAAAGTTATACACCAAAATAAGCATCAGAGATAAGATCTGAACTCTGATTCCCAGACCAGCACTTATTCCACTCTACCATACTGATCACCAAAATTTCCCCTTTTCAGATAACAAAATATTCTTTCTAAGACTAAAATTTATCTTTTCTCTCCTTGATAGAAACAAGAGCTGGTCCTATGATTTCACTGACATGGAGAACCCCCAGGTAAAGTTTTCTATCAATGCAGGTTAGCTATTTCTCTCCGACTCTCAGAGCAACAAGAGGTTAAGTGACTTGTCCTAGGTCACACAGCCAGTATGTGTCAGAAGTGGGCCTTGAACCTAGCTCTTCCTGTCTCTGAGATCAACTTGCTATCCACTATGCCACATTGTTTCTCATGGCTCTTAGATCTGGTGAGAAATTGAAAATATATTAATCAGAGTATGAGAACACTTTAAAAACATGCATCTCTATATAAATATATTATTGACATTATTATTGTCATCACCATATTCTCCTATTATTTGATAGGATCATATAATTAAATCAATATATGTTTTGATGCTTAGTATTTCATTGCAAAGGTGTATAGGAGGAGGATGGTGAAAATTATGCCATGGAATATGTCTCAAGAGTAGGAAATTAGTGGGCCCAGAGGCTTGTACACCTGATAAAATCACAGATTTACACTAGAAGACCTTAAAAATCATGAAGTCTCTCTCTCTCAGCTTACAGATGAGCAAACTGGAGCCCAGAAAGGTCACACAGCTAGGAACTGTCCCAAGCTGTGTTTGAACCCACGTCTTCCTGACTTAATGTCCAGGGCTTAGATCTCTATATCACAAATACTTTCTTTAAGAAAAAAATAAGGAAATATTGGTCATGGTGAGCATCAAATAACATCAACAAAAACCTGAAATTGATTATAATTTAACATTAAACCATTTTAACCACTATTATTGATGGATCAGGGGAATGCTATAGACATATTTTATCAAGATTTTGCCTGTAGTAGATAAATGACCCAAGACAAGTCACTTAACCTTTAATTGCTCTGAGAGTTGTAGATAAATAGGTAACACACACACACACACACATACACACACACACACAGAGTCTCAGACTCTCTAAAAGTCATAACTTCTAGGAATAAAGACGGGATAGTCCTCTGTCCTAGTGAGATTCTAACTGGGGTATTGAGTTCCTTTCTGGGGATTGCAGTTCAAGAAAGAAATTGATGGAGCATCCAGAGGAAAGCAAAGGGGATGGTGAAAGACCTTGACATATGAGGATCCATTAAAGGAAATGAAGTTTTTTTTTTTCCTGAAGGAGAAGAAAAGACTGGGGGTATATGTACTTCAAGTACTTGAAGGGCTGTCATATGGAAAAGGAAATAGATAAGTTCTATTTGGCTAATGAGGGCAGAACTAGAAACAGTGGGTTAAAAATTCAAAGAGGCAAGTTTAGGCTTTAGATAAGGAAAAGGTTTCTAACTATTAAAGTTTTCCCAAAGTAACATGTTGTTTAGTTGTTTCAGTCATGAACGACTCTTTGTGACCACATTTGGGATTTTCTTGGCAAGGACACTGGAGTAGTTTGTCATTTCCTTCTCTAGCTCATTCTACAGATGAGGAGACTGAGAAAAGCAAGCAAGTGATTTGCCCAGGGTAACAGAGCTAGTAAGTGTCTGAGGCCACATTTGAACTCTGGTCCTCCTGACTCCAGTGCTCTATGCATTGTACCACTTAGCTGCTCCTTAAAGTAACATGGTTAGCCTCAGAAGATAATGAGCTTCCCCTTACTGAAGGTCAGATGGTCACTTGTCATGCATATCATAATGGGAATTCCTTTTCAGGTATGGGTTAGACCAGGGGTGGGGAACCTGCGGGCTCAAGGCAACGTGGGGCCCTCTAGGACCTCAAGTGCAGCCCTTTGACTGAATCCAAACCTCACAGAACAAATTGCCTTAATAAAAAGATTTGTTCTGTAAAACTTGGACTCAGTCAAAAGGCCACACCCAAGGATCTAGAAGGGCACCTGTGGACTTGAGGCCACAGGTTCCCCACCTCTGGATTAGACTATATGGCCAAAGAAGTTTCCCTTCAATACTGAATTATCATAATTCTGTGAAGATTTACAAAGAAACTTGTCATTTAAATGGAAATATTCTCCCAATGACATTCTATGATTTCGAATCTTGGAACAGCTTACAATCTAAAGAATAAGAATTTGAAGGTGCCCAAAAGGCGAAGGGGAGATGTATGATGGGCATAAATAAGCAGTGTATCTCTTACATTCTAAGTGGTATAGTAGACCGAGTGCTGGAACTGAGGAAGTTTGTGAGGGCCTAAGTTCAAAAACTATCTCAGATACTTATTAACTTTGTGATCCTGAACAAGTCACTCAACATTTCGCAGTCTCATTTGCTCCATCTGTAAAGTGGACATACTTCACAGGGTTTTTTAAAGGATCAAATTATACATATAGGCTTTGCAAACTTTAAAAGGGCTACCTAGCATACTCTAAGACCTACCTGAGGTCTCAGAAAAGTGGAACATATGGATTGTTCATATGGATTAAAAAGAAGGAAACACATACTTATTAAATACTGTGTCACAGGCATGGTACAAAGTGCTTTATAGATATCCCATCTGATTCTCACAACTCTGGAAGGTAAGTGCTATTATCCCCATTTTACAGTTAAGGAAACTGAGGCACTTAGGTTAAGCAACTTGCCCAAGGTCATACATCAGTTAAGTGTTTGAGGCTGGTTTTAAACTGTTCTTTCTGACTTCAGGCTCAGCACTCTATACACTACACCACCTAGCTGCCCATCTAGTGGGCATATAATTTTTTTCCCCTTTAAATGTGGATTTAAACTATGTGCAATGTCAATATATGAGAAGAATGCTTAATGGAGACAACTTCAACTCCATGCAACAGCATGAAAAGATTTACTTAATTCCTAAGTAATGTGGCATAAAGGTAAGAAAACAGGGATGGGATTCCAAAGACAAGAGTTATGGTCTCTGCTCTACTACTACCTTGCTGTATGACCTTAGGCAAGGTACTGAATCTCTCTGGTTTTTAATTTCTTTATCTTTAAAATGAGGTTAAACTAGGGGAAAGCAGCTAGGTGGCACAGTGGATAAACTGCCACACCTGAAAGTCAGGAAACCTGAGTTCAAGTCTGGCCTCAGATACTTACTAGCTGTGTGGCCCAGGGCAAATAACTCTGTTTGCCTCAGTTTCCTCATCTGCAGAATGAGCTAGAGAAGGAAATGGCAAACCACTTCAGAACCTTTGCCAAGGAAAACCCCAGATGGGGTCAGGAAGAGACATACACAACTGAACAACAACAAAGATTAGAAGATCTCTAAGGACCTGTTTTAACTCTGAATAATCTCTAAAGTAAAAATAGCTATAAAATTGGCATTTAGATTTTTCTCCCTTTCATTCTTTAGACTTTCCAACACCTGACAGGCTCCTTTCTCAAACCAATCTCATCTAAAGAATTGAAAAGAAGCTATGTCTAAGTTAAGTTCTGCAACTTGTCTGCTTGTCACAGACAACATCATTACCTCAAAGTATTTTAAGTGCTGTCACATGGAAGAGGGATTAGACTAGTTCTGCTTGACCCTAGAGGACAGAAGCAAAAACAGCAGAAGATACAAATGGGACAAACTTTGAATTGAACTAAGGAAAAACTTGTTAACAATTACAGCTATCAAAATATGGAATAGATGTCTTTGATGGAAATGAGTTCTCTCTAGAGCTTTAGAAGCAAAGGCTGGGGGCAGTTAGGTGGTACAGTGCATAGAACACTAGCTCTGGAGTCAGGAGGACCTGAGTTCAAATCCAGTCTCAGATATTTACTAGCTATGTGATCTTGGGCAAATCATTTAATCCTGATTGCCTCAGTTCCTTATCTGTAAAATGAGCTGGAGAAGGAAATGACAAACCATTCCACTATCTCTGCCAAGAAAAAAAACAAATAGGGTCCCAGGGTCAGACAGGACTGAACAACTGCAACAAGGGATATAGATTTCTTTTCTGTATTTCAATAACAACATCAACAGTTATATAACACTTACACATTTGCAAAAGCCTATATAAATATTATCGCATTTTATCTTCACAACAACCTTGGGAGGTAGGTGCTATTGTGATCATTCCCACCTTGCAGAGGAGAGGAAACAGAAGTAGACAGATTTAGTGACTTGCCTACAGTCACACAGCTACTCTTGGAGGCTGAATTTGAATTCAGATCTCTCTAAGGTCAAGTCAACTGCTCAATCCACTGCATCACTTCACTGCCTCAATGACAAATCATATATTTTCTAAAACATTCAATTCTTGTTTTGCAAAACGTGAAGACTTTCTTAAGACACTTTAAATTGTCTAAATGAACAGTTCTGAGCATTAAAAAAAGTTTTTGAGGGATATCTTGTTTTTGCATTACCTTTATTTCCTAATATATCCTTCACCACTCCCCAGCCTAGGGACTCATCCATCCTTGGTATTAAAGAATTAAAAAAAAAATAGCAAAAAACCAACTCTGCAAAACTAAAATACCAACCTAACTTAATAATCTATGCAATATTCTACACCAATTTTCCTCCACTTCTGCAAAAGGGAAGGATTTTTTTTTTTTCGTTTCTTCTCTAGGGCCAAATTTGGTCAATAGAACTGCACAAAATTCAGTGTCTTTCTTTCTTTCTTTCTTTCTTTTCTTTTTTTTTTTTTTTGATTTTCTCATATACATTGTTGTAGCCACTGGGCAGTCTGTTTTTTTTTTATTATTATTATTCTGCTTCCTTCTCACTCCACCAGTTAAAATAAGGGTTCCCATGTTTCTTCAAATTCTTCATATTCATTAATTCTTATTGAATAGTAAAATTCCATTATATTAATGTACCACAACTTATTTAGCTATTCCCCAGTTAATGAGCATCTACTTTGTTTCTAGTTTTTTGTTACTACTGAAAGGTTGATATGAATATTTTGATGTGTGTGGGATTTTCTTTCTGTCTCTTATTTTCTTTGAATATGCCTAACAATGAGATCTCTGGCTCACAAGGTATGTATATTTTAATCACTTTTGGAGGCATAATTCCAAAATGTTTCTCAAATAGTTGAACCAATTCATAAGCAGCACCCACAGTGTATTACTGTACCTATCTTGCCTTAACCCCTACAACATTCATTATTTACAACACACTTTTTATGTACAGGGGGCTGTATAACAGATAAAATCATGAAATATCCATGATGTAGATGAAAGAGTATTGGAAGACTAGTAAAGACCCCTGGGTTCTAGTTTTGATTTTGCCATTAAGTAGCTGTGTAACTTTGAGGAAATTGCTTCACCTCTCTGGGCCTTGATTCCTTGACTTGTTAAATGTTCTCTAAGGTTATTGCCAGACTATGATTCGGAATTCAAACTAAAATCACAAACCAAAATGTTTACCTTTTTTTTTTTTTACATTTTCTAGCTTAAATATGGACTAACTGAAAATAAATACTTCTCATACCTGTAAACCACCTCTCCCAACCCCAACCCTCCAGTATGGTCAGTCCCCCAACCCACAAGTATGCCTTGGGCTAAGGTGTACAGGGAGGGAATGGCTGGTCAGTTTCTATTTTCTAGTGAGTTAGATAAAATATTTTGCTAATGATAAGCAAATCTGCCAAATGATTGTAAGGAACGCATGAAATTTCATTAATGGCTTTAAATAAGAAAAGAAATAAACATCAGTGAAAACGTATAAACACAAGAGGGCAGGAACAGCTCAAACTTTGAGTTCTGACTACTGTGAAACTCCATTCAATTTATTCTATCTTGCCCTCCGGATATTTATCAATTCTCTTTACATGCAAAGAAATGTGATGCTGACAAGTAGATTCGGTTTGTACTTGGTCTAATTATTGCAAGGGGAACAGGAACATCTCTAATGACAGCTCTTCAAGCCCTTCCCGACTTTTTTAGTGCCTGGGGCCACTTTCTCTCCAGCTCCTTCCTTAATTTGGTTCTTTCAGGACTCTGCTCAGACTGCATTTCTCACGCATTCCAAGTGTCCTTTTCTCAAAGTTTGTGAACTTTGACAGCAAAGGGGGTGGGGAAGGAGGGACTTGTGAAGCCACCCAAAGCTCAATGGTCTGTCCATTGTGTTTCTTAAAGGCGAGAAGAAATGCGGGGCAAATTTTGGCTCTTTTCTTATCAACGCAAGTTATTATTCACCTGAAAATCTGCAAGTGGTCATCCTGAACTGCCTTGGTTTCTGGAATGGCCCGGGACACTTGAGTACAAGCTTTAGATCCAGTTTCCCGCCCCCTCTATCTACACCTTTTTTCTAAAGTGAAGGTCTGTACTTCAAATTTGTGGTGAAGAGAGAAAAGGAAAATCCCCAGACCCCGAAGGAAAATGATTCTATGAACCTGGGTCTGTGCAGTATGTTCGCCGTCCTCCACTAGCAAACAGAACCTGGGCATTGCATAGTATGAGAAGCCTGCTAGTGCTGGGAGCTCCCAACTGGTTTGGAGCCAAAGTCTTTCTCCCCCAGATCACTAAGAACAACCTGTTGCAGCTTCTCTCCCCTCCACTCACCCCACCCTTTCCCGGCCTCTGCCTTTGACCTGATTGGCAGTAGCTAGTACCCAATCCTCCATGAGGGTTCCTCCTCTCCAGAGGATTCATTGGTCACTCTTACAGGCAGAAGCCAGGGGGGCTAGGGGCGGGATTTCTTTCACTGCCCAGGGTCCTCTAGGACCTGCAAAGGAGGGGACAGGGGAAAACTGAGTTTGTAGCGCTACCCTAGCAAAGGAGTCAGAAGCCGTGGAGACCGTGGAGCTGGCAGGGCTCTGCCCTGGTGGAGCCGTCTTTTGAGCCGCGGCGCCAACCTGAATTGCATTGCGCTCTCCCCGTCCAGTTACATCTGGGACCACTGGAGATCGCGACAAATTCGCTCAGCCCCCTGAGCTTCCCAGGGGGGCTGCTTGTTCCCTGCTCGGGAAGTAGACTTGCTGGCTCTCAGGCGCACCCCTGTAGACTAAGGAAGGACCAGCATCATGCACCAGGGAGTGAGCAGAGCTGCAGGAACTCTCCGGATCTTTCCAGTGCAGCCCGGGACTGTTCGCTCAGTCACCTCGAGACCACCCCGGGTGCAGCTGCTGCCCTGGCTCTTACTCCTAATTCTGTCACTAGCGAGGTGGGTCTCCGCTCAACTTGATGGCCCCAGCTCTGCGCTGCTGTCTCATGGCTTCACTGGGACATCAGGTGCCACAGGAGAAGGGGTCATAGTGCTGGCTAACCGTGGACTCCGGGTGCCGTTCGGGCGCGCGGTCTGGCTAGACCCTCTGCGTGACCTGGTGCTGCAGGTGCAGCCGGGGGATCGCTGCCAGGTGGTGGTGCTGGACAACGACGCACTTTCTCAGCTGCCTGGTCACCTCAGCCCCAAACGGTTTCCCTGCGATTTTGGACCTGGAGAGGTGAGCTACTCGCATCTGGGCGCCCGCAGCCCTTCACGGGACCGAGTCCGATTGCAGCTGCGCTATGATACTCCCAGCGGGTCAGTGGTGCTGCCCCTGGTGCTGGAGGTGGAGGTACTCTTTACCCAGCTGGAGATAGTGACCAGGAACTTGCCCCTGGTCGTAGAGGAACTTCTGGGTACTAGTAACCCTTTAGATCGTCGTAGTCTGGAATTCACTTACCAGCCTGAGACAGAGGAATGCAGGGTAGGCATCCTCTCTGGGCTGGGGGCTCTTCCTCGCTATGGGAAACTGCTTCACTATCCACAGGCTCTAGGAACAGAGAGGGATGGGGGAGGGAGAGAGGGATTGGAGAAGCCTCAGATGATGGACTGCAATACTTTCCTGGAACTTGGAGTGCAATACTTGCATACAGCACCCGGTCGCTCTCCAAATCGAGACTGGGTGCCTATGGTCGTGGAGCTGCACCCCAGAGGTGCCCCAGCAGGAAGCCCATCTTTGAAACGTGAACACTTTCAGGTGCTGGTGAGGATTCGGGGAGGCACGGAGAACACACCACCTAAGCCCAGCTTTGTCGCCATGATGATGATGGAAGTGGACCAATTTGTGCTGACTGCCCTGACACCAGACATGTTAGCCGCTGAGGATTCTGAATCAGACCCTGATTTGCTGGTCTTCAATCTCACTTCTCCATTCCAGCAGGGTCAAGGCTACTTGGTGAGCACTGATGACCGCAGCTTACCTCTGTCTTCCTTCACTCAGCGGGACCTGCGGCTCCTCAAAATTGCTTACCAGCCCCCAGCAGAGGATTCTGACCAGGAGCGTCTTTTTGAACTAGAGCTGGAAGTGGTAGATCCAGAGGGAGCAGCCTCGGATCCTTTTGCCTTCATGGTGGTTGTGAAACCCATGAACACTCTGGCTCCTGTAGTCACCAGAAATACTGGTCTTATCCTTTATGAAGGTCAGTCACGGCCCCTCACTGGCCCGCCTGGCAGTGGAACCTCCAATCTGGTCATCAGTGATGAGGATGACCTGGACACTGTGCAGCTGGAGGTGATAGCTGGCCTTCAGCATGGGCATCTGGCCCTCTTGGGTCCCCGTAGTGGAGATACTGGTTCTGGGCCACCACGAAAGCACTTCACAGTAGCTGACCTAGAGGCTGGGCAGGTAGTCTACCAGCATGATGATAGTGATGGCTCTCTCAGTGATAACTTGGTGCTTCGGATGGTAGATGGAGGAGGCCGGCACCAGGTACAATTCCTCTTTCCTATTACCCTTGTGCCTGTGGATGACCAGCCACCCGTCCTCAATGCTAATACTGGGCTGGTGCTGGCTGAGGGTGACACTGTTCCAATTCCACCACTGGCTTTGAGTGCCACTGACATTGACTCTGATGACTCTATGATACTTTTTGTGTTGGAGCCCCCCTACTCAACAACAGGACAATTGCTCCTCCGCCAGGCCTATCCACCCAGAGATGGGGAGGAGCTTAATGGAGGCCCCTGGAGGCAATTAATAGACTCCCAGAAGGGTATATTATATGAGAGGTCAGTGATAGAGTGGCAGCAGCAGGACATTGTTGAAGGGAGACTGTTCTACCGGCACATTGGTCCCCACAGCCCTGGACTGGGTCCTGTCATAGACCAGTTTGTCTTTAGAGTCCAGGATGACCATGACCCCCCCAACCAATCAGGACTACAAAAGTTTGTGCTGCGTATTCATCCTGTGGATCGCCTACCTCCAGAGCTGGGTAGTGGTTGCCCTCTGAGGATGGTGGTACAAGAGTACCAGCTCACCCCACTAAGAAAGAAGTGGCTGCGCTATACTGACCTGGACACAGATGACCGAGAACTCCGCTACATTGTGACCCAGCCCCCCACAGACACGGATGAAAATCATGCTCCAGCCCCACTGGGCACATTGGTTCTGACTGATAATCCTTCAGTTGCAGTAACCCATTTCACCCAGGCCCAGATCAACCACCACAAAATTGCTTATAGACCCCCAGATCAGGAACTGGGAGTGGCTGCTCGGGTAGCCCAGTTCCAGTACCGGGTAGAGGACCAGGCTGGGAATATGGTTCCAGGGACCTTTACTTTTTATCTGCAGCCAGTGGATAATCAACCCCCTGAGATCCTCAATACAGGCTTCACTATCCAGGAGAGGGGCCAGCACATTCTGAGTGAAACTGAGCTACATGCTACTGATGTAGACACTGATGCTACCCGTATCTCCTTCACCCTCACTCAGGCTCCCAAGCATGGTCAATTGCAGTTAAGCCGAAAGAAACTAGTAGTGGGTGAACTCTTTCACTTGGAGGACATTGTTCAGGGCAGGGTCACTTATGTCCACAATGGGGATGAGTCCCCAAGTGACAGCTGCTCTATATCAGTGAGTGATGGCCTTCATGTGGTACCCATTACTCTCAGAGCAAATGTACGCCCCGTAGATGATGAGGTACCCATTCTGTCCTTGCCTGCTGGCACGCTGGGCTCCTACCTAGATGTATTAGAAAATGAAGCTGCTGAAATCACAGCTCATGTAATCAAGGGTACTGATGAGGACACTGATGATTTGATGCTGACTTTTCTCTTGGAAAACCCCCCACTGTATGGGGAAATCCTAGTCAATGGAGTCCCAGCTGAGCAGTTTTCACAGAAGGATATCCTAGAGGGATCTGTTGTCTATGCCCACACCAGTGGTGAAATAGGCCCATTTCCCAAAGAGGATTCTTTCAACCTGACACTGTCGGATATGTCTCAGGAGTGGCGTATTGGGGGCAATATTGTTCAGGGGGTCACCGTGTTGGTGACTATTCTTCCCATTGATAATCAGGCCCCAGAGGTCACTGTGGGTGAGCAATTTATGGTGGTGGAGGGTGATAAAAGGGTAATTACCACTTCCCATATAAGTGCTGAGGATATCGATTCCCCTAATGATGACATTTTATGTACTATAGTTACTCAGCCTATTTCAGGATATGTTGAAAATATTTCCCCAGCTCCAGGCTCAGAGAAATCAAGAGCAGGAATAGCCATCAGTGCCTTCACTCTGAAAGACCTTAAACAGGGACATATTTATTATGTCCAGAGTATTCACAAGGGTGTGGAACCAGTAGAAGATCGATTTGCATTCCGTTGTTCTGATGGGATTAATTTTTCACCTAGACACTTTTTTCCCATTGTGATCATTCCAACCAATGACGAGCAGCCAGAAATGTTTATGCGAGAATTTATGGTGATGGAAGGCATGAGTCTGGTTATTGATACCCCCATCCTCAATGCTGCTGATGGAGATGTTCCTGCAGATGATCTGACTTTTATCATCACCCGTTTTCCCTCTCATGGTCACATCATGAACCAGTTGATAAATGGTACGGTTTTGGTGGAAAGCTTCACCCTGGATCAGATCATTGAGAGTTCTAGTATTATTTATGAGCATGATGACTCTGAGACTCAGGAGGACAGTTTTGCCATAAAACTAACTGATGGCAAGTATTCAGTGGAGAAGAGAGTGATCATATTGGTCATTCCTGTTGATGATGAGACTCCCAGAATGACTATCAATAATGGACTAGAAATTGAAATGGGAGAAACCAAAATTATCAACAACAGGGTATTGATGGCAACTGATTTAGACTCTGAAGACAAAAGTTTGATTTATATTATTCGTTATGGACCAGGGCATGGACTGTTGCAGAGACGAAGGCCTAATGGTGCAGTTGAGAATATCACCCTGGGCATGAATTTCACTCAAGATGAAGTGGACAGAGATTTAATTCAATATATGCATTTGGGGCAGGAAGGTATTCGGGACCTTATCAAATTTGATGTGACTGATGGAATAAATCCCCTCATTGACCGATACTTTTATGTGTCCATTGGTAGCATTGACATGGTTTTCCCAGACGTTATAAGCAAGGGAGTATCCTTGAAAGAAGGTGGCAGGGTAACACTCACAACAGACTTACTGAGCACCAGTGACCTCAACAGTCCTGATGAAAATTTAGTTTTTAGCATCACCAGGGCCCCTGTGAGGGGTCACTTGGAGTGCACAGATCAGTCAGGAGTGCCCATCACCTCTTTCACTCAGCTTCAGCTTGCAGGGAACAAAATTTACTACATTCACACATCTGATGATGAGGTGAAAATGGATAGCTTTGAGTTTGAAGTTACTGATGGACGTAACTCTGTCTTTCGCACTTTCCGGATCTCCATTAGTGATGTAGATAATAAGAAGCCAGTAGTTACTATTCATAACCTGTTGGTGAGTGAAAGTGAAAATAAACTTATCACTCCCTTTGAACTCACTGTAGAAGATAGAGATACTCCTGACCATCTCTTGAAATTCACTGTCACTCAAGTACCTGTTCATGGTTATCTCATGTTCAATAATACCAGGCCTGTTATGGTCTTCACCAAACAGGACCTGAATGAAAATTTGATCAGCTACAAACATGATGGAACAGAGTCAACTGAAGATAGCTTCTCGTTCACTGTGACTGATGGCACTCATGCTGATTTCTATGTTTTTCCGGACACTGTATTTGAAACAAGGAGACCCCAAATGATGAAAATCCGGGTGATTGCTGTGGACAACAGCTCACCTCAAATTGTTGTGAACAAAGGTGCCCCCACCCTTCGCATCTTGACAACTGGACACTTGGGTTTCATGATTACAAACAAAATATTGAAAGCGGAGGACAAGGACAGCTTGCACATTTCCCTCAAGTTCATTGTGACAGGAGCCCCACACCACGGCTTTCTGTTCAACCTGGGGAAAGGCAATCACAGTGTCACTCAGTTTTCACAAGGTACCATTCTCTTTCCTTTACTCACAGCTACTGAATACACCGGGTTCTGTTTCCAGAAGTGATAGCTTTCATTGACAAATGCAAAAATAATGTGTTAGAATAGGAATAGGACCAGATTCAGCTCTTGGCTCGGTTACTGACTTCCTGTGTGTGACACTGTGGATGTCACTTAAACTCTGTGCCATTGTCTACTTTATAAAATAAGGATACTAATACCTACTTAATTCTGTCTCAGAAGGGTGCAGTGAGACTAAATGAGATGATGCTTTTGATTGTTTTCTTCCCAGTCAGGAAGAAATTAGGAATTCACTGTCTTCTTAGTGCCTTAGGTGCTCAAGCTTTTATCACACTCCTGGATTCTCTGCTATGTTTAGGCTTATGTTGGGGGTGCAACAAGGAAAACTTTTAACCGTTATTTGTAGCCATGTGTCCAGTTGTACTGACAGCTGATGGAGGGGATAGGCAAGGAAAGAGGAATGAATGAATGTTTTGGAGGTGATGACACTGGGGAGATACTGAGAAAGGTATGAAAGACTGAGGATTTTAAGGAAAAAAGCCTGGGATGAATGTATGGAAAAGGAAGTCTGCTAGGAAGCTAAGTTTGGGCAAGAGGGAAGGCCTGGGTCATATCTATATCTAAAGCAATTAGTGAAGTTAGGGAGAAGTGATTCTGCCCTACATCTCTCTCAAACTTTCTGGGCCATGATCCCTTCAAGGTTTGTACCTTTAAGGGAAAATGTTTTTCCAACAGCATAGAAAGGGCTTTTAGCTTTTTGGAAAAATGAATCTAAGTTTGTCAGTTCATCAGTACGGAGAACTCCCAGGGTATATACTCTCTCCATGACACAGATTAAGAATGCACCTATAATTTACAGTCTTAGAGAGTTGCCTGAGGCATTGGGAGATGAAATGACCTGTCTACAGATAGTCACACAGACAGTGTATTTCAGAGTATTCGGTAATTTAGTATATTATTGAACTAGGATCTTCCACATTCTAAGGTTTGTCCTCAATCTACATGACGCTCTTTTGGAGGAATGCTGCTATATGAATCCTACTACCAGTACTATTATAGGGAACTATAGGGATACTATAATAGGGATTTATAGGGATACTGTAATAGGGTTAAATTATGAATAATAATATAACTTTGAACCTAGATAAAACTTACTTTAGAGGACTTTTTGTTTTGTTTAATTTCAGTTGATATTTTGAAGTTGTTCTTAGAACTCATAGGATCATAGATTGAGAGTTGGAAGGTAACTGAGAAATCATTTAGTCCAACCCATTTATTTTACACATGAGATAACTGAGGTCCAGAAAAGGTATGTGAATTGCCCAAGGTTTCACAAGTAATAGTAGCAGAGCTGAGATCAGAAATCCTAGATTTCTGTGACTCCAAGTTAAGTGTTTTGTTTTATTTTTTTTACATAGCACCACAAATAATTCTGATAACTGACCAAAATGTTGAACCTTCAGAGAGAGTTGCCATGATTTTTGTGTAATTTGCTTTATTTTACATAAATATATTTCAATATGGAAAATCCAAGTACAGAGAGAGAATAGTTGTCCAGTTATACATACCAAGGGGCAGCTAGGTGGCACAGTTATGGAGTTCTGGACTTGGAGTCAGGAAGACTCATTTTCCTGAGTTCAAATCTGACCTCAGATACTCACTATCTGTGTGACCCTGGGCAAGTCACTTAACTGTTTGCCTCAGTTTCCTCATCTGTAAAATGAACTGGACAAAGAAATGGCAAACTATTCCAGTATCTTTGACAAGAAAACCTCAAATGAGGTCATAAAGAGTTGGACATGACTAAAGATGATGGAATAACAACAAAATATACATACCAAGGATTCATCTTTCCCTGGAAATATCTTTACATGGTGAATTTTTGTTGTTGTTCAGTCATGTCTGATTCTTCATAAACCCATTTGGGGTTTTCTTGGCAAAGATACTGGAGTGGTTTGCCATTTCTTTGTCCAGCTCATTTTATAGATGAGGAAACTGAGGAAAACAGGGTTAAGTGACTTGCCCAGGGTCACACAGCTAGTGAGTACCTGAGGCCAGATTTGAACTCAGGAAGAAGTCTTCCTGACTTCAGGCCTATGTGTTAAGAGGACTATTGATTATTTATAACTTTGTGGTTATTCATACATATTGTATCTTGCTAATGTTTACTTATAAAATAATTTTGAAAGTGTGATGATGATAATAATAACTCATTATTCTCATGGTAAATGGTGATTTAGTTTATCTTTTCAAGACGGGTTGAGTGAGTTGGATTAGATGACTTGTATCTAAGGTTCCATCCAAATTTAAAAAAAAAAAACCCTTGGTAAGATGCCATTCAATGTGCACAAACAATAATACATTAAGTGATAGCATATTTCCAATTTTCGGTAGGAAATCAAGGCTCTGTTAACAATGTGTGGGAAACTAAAATAATTATTTAGCTAATTCTAGCCTCCTCTCCCCTCTAGCCTTCACCAGTACCTAGCCTCCAAACCCAAAAGGACAAATTACATCCCTTCCCTAGATATTTTAAAAGCTTAAGTGTGTTTCTAATCCGAATTAAAGTTCTTTGAACATAATATACATTGAATAAATGTTTGATGAATGAAGGAATAAATCACTTGCTTTGGCTCCCTTTCTCTGTTTGCATATAGCCTGAGGCAGGAAGGATAAGTGATTTATGCATAGCTACTAGTGATATAGTTGGTTACCTAGTTCAGCATTCTCTCTTTGGGTGCAAAGCCCTGACCTCTAGACCTTGTACCCTCCCCCCTTTTTATCAAAGTGCTTTGGTTGCTTTCATGAAAATCCCTCTTAGGGTGACAGAATGGAAACTGGATATATATCCCTCACAATGATTTTTATGCTCAGGGATGAAGTTTAACTCTGGGACATCCCACTGGGAGTGTCCTTTTCCTGTTTCCAGATTCCTAGCAATGCTCTGCTTTTAGATAGCAAACGCTTTAATAAACAAGGGAGTCTCAAAATGTGTTAAAGTGAACTAACTACTTGCCTATTTTAGACCCTGGCAAATAGCCCCACACTCCAACTCCTTGAATCTTGGCTGAATGCCTGAATATCCCCTCGGGCCTGCAGAGACAGGCAAGCTACAGAACGCCAAGTGTCATGCCAAACCAGCAGGACGATTTTTTTGTCAGGGCCCCTGACATATACCATATAAATGATGCCATGCTGTCTCTCATCTGGTCCATGTTCATGTAAAGGAAAGAAGGTGAGAGGGATGTTTATTGAGCATTGAAGAGCAGAAAATGATGCTTTAAACATTCTTCCCCACTGTGAAAAGGATTAGGCATTATAGATAATAAGGGGTCCTGGTGAATTTGGAGTAAAAGGTTAATTAAAGTGATCCCAGACCGAATCCTACAGCTCTGAACACGAGTTGTTTTTTAAATATTAGTGTTCGGCAGCACTCCACTGCTCCATTGTGCCCCTCCACCCCTCCACCCTTAGTGCTCTTGTACACAGTATGCCATAGCCTTGTAGTTATTTGTAAATGTGAATTAATTGTGATTAATGAACCTGCTTTTGTGAGACCTGCAAATTCATATAGCTCCAGCAAAGATCTAAATATTTACTAAGAAAATTACTTCATATGTGTGTGTATGTATATATGTATATGTGTGTGTATACATACACACACACACACACACACACACACACACACACATATATATATATATATAAAATCAAACAGCACTCATGTCAACAAGTTGAGGCTGGAGCTTGGTTCATAGCAGTTATTTATGGAAATTAGATAAGTGAGAAAGAATGAAAAAAACTCCATTATGGAGTTGCCATGGTTGCTTTTCTAGAAAGGGAATGATGTATGTGTCTAGGGTGAGAGCTAAGCTGAGCTGTGGCTTTTGATCCTGGAAGGATTTATCGAACTATATTTTGATGGGATTTATTAAACTAGAGAAATATATGATGTTATACATATATATGCACATATGTATATATATACACATATATCTGTGTATGTGTGTAACATTTCATATATATAATATTATATTCCAATTTTTAAAATGCACTCAGGAAACTACTAAAGCAATAGTTCAGGCAGGCTAAAAACATTTTTAATGTAAAATTGTATTCCAGACAAAAATGGAACAAATAATTCCTAGAATTCATTGCAGGATGCAGTCATATATAGCATAATTTAGAAATCATCTTGGAGGAGCTTAATATATTAGCCTAAAGAGTATAATTGGGGTTATATATTTTAGAGTTCATTTACAGTTAATCAAGTGATAAATTATATTTTATTAATTTTATAAAACAAGAAGGTTATGTAGAATAGCAGAAATAAATCTAAAGTATGGTAAACAAATAAAGAAAATTTTTATCTCATATTGTTTTTAGAAAATAATTTTATCTTCTTAATTCCTCTACCCTTTAACAAAGGGAATCTATCTATCATCTACCTATACACACACAGTGTATTCATACCTTAAACATTGTGTATGTGTGTGTGTGTGTGTGTGTGTAGTTTAAGGTGTGAATACAACTATAGATCTCCATATTTCTTGGGATACTTGTAGACAAAGACTGCTGTAATCAATGGTTTTCCTTCTTTGAATTAAAAAAAAAACTGGATATTAGGCTTTTCTATCTCTTAAAGGATGAGGTAGGAAGATATATACATTTTTGGCATGTTTTACCTCATCAACATCACCTGCCTTGATTTGGAATGAAAATTCTGTGACAATTGAGTGTGGCATGTACTCTTTTCATTTTTTTCAATAACATTTTATATTCCCCAATTACATGTAAGAAGAATTTAAACATTCTTTTTTTAAAGTTTTGAGTTTCAAATTCTATCTCTCCCTCCCTTCCTTCCTTTCTCTCTGAGGCAGTAAGCATTCTAATATAGGTTACACATATGCAAGCATGTAAAACATATTTCCAGATTAGTCATTTTGTGGAAAAAAAACTTGAACAAGAAAGAAAAAAACATGAAAAATAGTATCCTTTGGTCTGTATTCAGACTCCATTAGTTCTTTCTCTAGAGATGGATAGCATTTTTCATTATAAGCCCTTTGGGATTGCCTTGGATTGTATTGCTAAGAATAGCTAAGTCATTCACAGTTGTTCATTATACAACATTGCTGTAACTGTGTACAATTCTGGTCTGGCTCACTTCACTTTGTATCAGTTCAAGTAAGTCTTCTCAAGTTTTTTGGAACTCATTCTGCTCATCATTTCTTATAGCAAAATAATATTCCATTGCAATCATATACACAACTTGTTCAGTCATTCCCCAATTGATGGGCATCCCCCCAATTTCCAATTCCTAGCCACCAAAAAAAAGAACTGCTATAAATATTTTGTACAAATATGTTCTATCATACCACTTTCCTGACATTTATCCTAAGTGTGATCCAGGAAACAAAAGAGGACTAGAATGGATGCTACTTGACTTGTCACTTCATTTTTTTTTCTTCTAGCCTTGAATTTTCTATGAATTTACTCAGTTGGAAGAGATTTGGGGAATCAACTAATAATTCTTGTCCCACCTCCGCCATTCTACAGATAGGATTTTTCATGTCCTTAGACAAACCCTGTTTCTAACCCTCTTTGATTGGATCTTCATTTAGCAACAAAGGGACGTCTCTTTTCCACAACAGCACATACAAAATAATGAGTACTAAACCAGGTTCTCCCTGCCCAGCCCTAAGTTACTTTGGAAGTTGTGTCAACCAGGAGTATCATAGACATGGGCAAATTCTGGCTTGGTATCTTTAAAGTGAACTATTTGAACTCTTTTTTCTGTACAAATTCAGTGTATAACATGGGGATGTTGGCATCTTGTTTTAGGTCTTTATCATAAGTTCGGTTGCCATCAAGTTATATTGCCCCAGTTTAATTTGATTAAAAGTAGACATGCTACCATATGTTGAAAAGAGTGAATTTACAAAGAAATCTATAGGCTGAATTCACATGACGGAATAAAGTCTGATTTCATATTGATGTAACTGGGAGATGATATCTTGTTCTTATGGAGCAACTTATCTAAAATCTTAGGTATTTTATAGGTAGTAACTCATCACCAGGATGTCCATATGTGATTGGCAGTAGTTAGCCTAATGATCCTTTTAAAATGACCACTCCTTTAAACCTCTGTAGCATAAACATTGTCCAATTTTATTGACATAGCATGGCCCTGAGAAGGGTAATCTATCATGAGATCCATTCATGGAAGACTGTACCCACACAAATCACACCCCCTACAACCACTATACAGCATTGAACTTGTACTCTTGCAGGCATTAGTAAAATTTATTTGTGTACATATTTTCCCTTAGGTGAGCACTTAAAGTTCTGTTAAAAGGGAGAAGAAAACCCTGACATGCTTATTGAGCAAATAAATACTGGACTATTGTTGAATCTATTTTTAGTGATGACTTACTTTTCATGTAGTCTTAGAAATAGCTACTATCTGACTTGCCTGAAACAAATATTGCTTTATGGAGGTGATTACAATGGTAGAAGAGAATGTTATTTGATCAGTTGTGTTGCCAGTACACCATCATTGGTAAAAATAAGGCAGTAGACATAATGAAACAAGTAAGGTCCTTGAAGATAAGGATTCTGTCTTAGTTATCTTTCCATCTTCCTCAAAGCCTATCACAGAGATACTCTGTAAATTATTTAAGTTTAATAGAGTTAAACAAATGGAAATTGAGGAATGAGACAGCAAATAGGTACCCAGTGACTTAGTGTGCCGAGAGAGAAGCTAGAGGTAAAAGGATACCAGAATTGAACTCTTCTACTGCCTCATGTTTTTTCAGCTAAGCCTGACATTCCTTGTGTCTCTCTCTTTAGCTGCACTCAACTTAATTCAGTGTAATGTAAGTCAACTGCTGGAAGACCAAATATCAGTATGATACTAGGTTGAAAGTCTAGAGGTGTTTTCCCCTTTCAGAGCTCTGTATCTAACAATGGATTCAGGCATGGGCATGTTAGATAAGCATTTTTTTGCATCTGACTGAGCAAAAAGTGATGGGGTGGGGGAGGGCACAGGTTAATACCTGTTAGGTAGCCTGCATTTTTTTTTCCAATTTAAAAAGTTGTTTTATTCTTTTTGTTAATTTTCTAGCTGACATTGATGACATGAAGATATGTTATGTCTTAAGAGAAGGTGCTAATGCTACAAGTGATAGTTTCCACTTTACAGTTGAAGATGGTGGTAAGTACTGTGTTCCACATTCTTATGAATGGAAACAGATGTTCAGTGCCTTATTTAATAGCTGCTTATAGTTTAGACTGTGGAAAATTGTTATTATTCTGGTACAATGAAGGCTTGGTATTTTGTAAGAGAATTTTTTTTAAATATGTCATAATCTTTCTGGAACCAACACAGTCATATTCTGCTAAGAGGAGAAGTGATATAACCCTTTGAGTGAGTTACATGATTTGGAAAATATGGAAGAGAAAATTCTACTTTAAAAAAATCAGATACAATTTTTCTCTTCATAAATTTGTTTATAATTGTTATTGCCAAGATACCAGTAGTAGATGACAATATAAGTGTAAATTTATTTCATCATCCTGAGTATTACTAATGATTTATGATTTACATTATACAATGGAAACAACTTTTTGTTTCTCTTCAGTGTTGACTTAATGATTCCAGTTTAAGGCAGTGTTTCTCAAAATAGAGGTCTAAGCAAAGGTGCTACAGATAGCTGACCCAGGACCATAATCAAAATCTCCTTTTCAACATGTTGCTATTGAGCACCCCTCCTCCCCATCCAAAGACTCTGACTAATAATTTGCTCTCTTATCCTTTCTGTTACCCATCTTGTTCTTTCCTTTTCCTGTCATAGAGAAGACAAAATAAAAATTTTACTTTTCTCTTCCTCCACAAGTAAAATAATTAAAGGAACCTTAAGAAATAATTTGCAGAGGTAGACACAGGTAAACATTTGCGGAAAGGGAGGCAAGAGCTATAATAAACTTGAAGAGGAGAAAGGAGAAATCATGTGAGAGATAATGATATATTAACTTATTATGTTATTTTTAGGGACATTCCATTATGTCATCTGTATCTATATCTATACTACTTATGCTAGTTACCTGCCTTAGAATAATTTATAATTTAGAGTAATTATTCAAAGATATCTCACCCGATAACTATACCTAACAAGATCTAAAGTACTTAAGGCGTGAAGGCTGCTAAATATATGCAAAAGACCCAATATATCTATCAACCAAATAAGTCATCTATCTATATAATATATAGATATTACATAAGTCACCTCTATATATAATATATAATGTTAATATTGATTTGGATTCATGATATTATGTTCTTGTTACTTCCCACAATCAAAATGAATCTAGCTTCATCATTTCTAAGGCAATCAAATTATACTTAAGTTTTTTCACTGGGTTAGCTTTCTCTAGCAAGGCCATGCAATTGAGAAATGGGATTATGGTATGAAATAAAGCTGAAATCAACCTCAGGTATTTTCTAACCCACTATTCTGACTTAATTTTCACTACTCACCTAGAAGTGCTCTTACATGTGCATTTCAGTAATAGACCTTAAAGTAATTTAAACTTATTTAGTATCCAGAGGCCAAGAACTAAATTAGGGACTCCTGATGACAGGTTTCCTGGGAAGAAATAATGTTCTATAACATTTTATGATTTTTTCTCTCCAAATTTATGCATAAATTATTATAAAGAAAATGGAAATAATTCATCAAAGTCATTACAATGTGGTTTTCATTTTTTCATTCTTAAAACCAAACCCTAAATTCCAGGGATCATATTATTTTACCCATTCTTTAAATGGGTGGCATTTACTTAAAGTTTTAGGCTTCGTTCAGACTGCACAAAACAATGAGTCACATATGATTTAAAAACATTTAATGAAGAATGACCAGCTGAAGATGGTGGGTTTGTATTTGGAAATGATAGAAATATGACTAGAATATCAAGAGATATCTGTTGGGAATAAGTGCTGAGTTATTCCATCAGCCTCTCTAACAGCTATAGTTTCACATGAGAAAGAAAAAAAAAACCTCAAAGTATTGCTTGATATTTCCTTCTTCTTCATATACTTCAAAGAGTTGTTTGTGGGGCTCAGGTAGGTTCTAGCACAATATCAGCTGAGTAACAAGTGTTTCAGTGTTCCTGGGGTGAGACCAATTCTCCATGAAAGAATCAATACATTAAGGACCCTAAAGACAGAAAATCAAAAAGTCACAAATGTCTTTAGAGTTGTTTTTGCTTTGATTTTTATTTCTTAGGAGTTTGTGTTGCATTCTAAAATTCCTAAACATTTGCATGGCCACGTATCCTGAAAAGCTATCTTCTTTGAAACTCTGTTGTTGCTGAATTTTCAGTCACATCTGATTCTTCATGACCCCATTTGGGGTTTTCTTGACAAAGATACTGGAGTGGTTTGCCATTTCCTTCTCCAGCTCCTTTTACAGATGAAGAAACTGAGGCAGAGAGGGCCAAGAGGTTTGCCCAGGGTCTCACAGCTAGTGTCTGAGGTTGGATTTGAACTCAGCAAGATGAGTCTTCCTGATTCCAAGCCCAGTGCTCTATCCACTCTACCACCTAGATAGTCTTTGAAACCCAATTTAAGATTAAATTCTGTTGTCAAATGTGTGGAGGACTCTTAATGAAATATATGGATGGGGTTGAACCGAACAAAGACAGTAAATATATTAGAGAAACACAGAAAGTCTTAATGGCAGAAATATTGTTTCAGGATTTCCCAGCCCCTCTGTAAAGCAAGAGTGCAGTTTTCACAATGTCTTCCAATAATTATTTATAAAATTGGATCTAATATAATGGGGAAAAACATGCTACAGACCCACAGCAAAGGAGACAGGATCAAGAATGAGAAGCCCTATGTTACTATGCTACATTTAAGCTCTAGTAATACTGACAATTATTTTGGTTGGAACATACTATAATTAAGAATATCTTTTGTGGATTGAAACGTGAACATTTTGTATCTCTTCATTTAGCAACACATTTCATACGGTAGGGGTGAGAGCTCTTTCTGAATGTATAATTAAGATACCTTTTGAAGTCTTTATTTTTAAGGCCCCTGCTGTGTGTGCCATCTGGAATAGTGAATTTAAGTAGTAGATCCAGCTTATCTCTAATCATATATAATGATTTAATTCATATACTGCTTTACTTAAAATCTTAGTAGTAAATCTACGTCACTGAATCACTGTGAAGTCGGAGAAAACATTTCCTATATTTAATCATCAGGAAGTGAATAGATAGTATAGTTGAGTTTGGAATTAGGAGGACTTTATTCCTAATTTAATATTCAATCCATTATATCAGGTCCTTTCCCAAAGTAAACAAGGTTGTAAAGAAGAGCACCTTGTTGTTGTTTTTTTAGCTAAACAGTTACCTCATAAGGTAATTGCAGTATTAACAGAATGCCTAGAAGACTTGTAAATAAAGCATTCAGAATGTGCCTTTCTGGAAGGTCAAGAGTTAAACATGACCAGAGGAAAATGTGGAAGAGACTTAGGAGAATGGAAGAGATAGCAACAACTTGAGTTTCATCTATGTACCCTTAAAGACTAGAGATGAAAATAATAGGATGCTTACCTTCAACTCTTGGAACCAGAAGCAAGAGAGCGTTCCAGGTTCAGAGGTGTAAGATGGAATGTTGTATACTGGGAGCAATAAGTAAGTTAGTTTGGCTGAACTACAGAGTGCTTGAGTGTGAATAACGTATGAAGATCTTGGAAAGACAGGCTGGAGCCAGCCAGTGGAAGGCCCTAAATACCAAATAGGGGAGCTCATATTTTATACTAATAGCAGTGAGAAGCCACTAAAACCTTTAAGCAAAGGAGTCATAGGAACAGGATTTTTAGGAATATCAATTTGGCCTTGTGTGGAGGATGAATCCAAAAGGGAAGAGACTTTATTTAGGGAAAATATTTAGGAGGCCATTGCCATACATAGTTCAGGCAGGAGATGATGAAGGGAGTTTGGGTGTGAGTAGAGAAGAGTGAATTGGTGCAAGAGATATTAAGGACGTGTAATTAACTGGAGAAGGAAACTACTCTAGTACACTTGCCAAGAAAACCAGACATGAAGATTCAGACACGGCTGAATACAAGTGTCTTGCCTTTCACTATATCAACAATCATTAAGTATTTACTATGTGGCAGGGACTATACTAGCATTGGGATTAAACTTCCCTCACAAAACAGCTAACAATAATATGATTTCTTTTTTAGCTTACTCGCCACTTCTAGTTCTTGTTCTGAAGTCTCATAAAAGACTGCAGGGAATATTTTGGCCAACCCAAATACCTTACACAATTCAAATGTCATATTTCAGTGGGAAGAAGGTGGCCTAGGAACCAGAACCAGCTTCTAACTGGAGGGACAAAACTTGGTAACTGATTGAATCCCAGGTGAGAGTTAAGTAAGAGTGCTAAGTTGAGTATCTTCTTGACTCAGTCTGACTGCATTAGTCTGCTGGGTGGTACCCCTGCCACAAGCCTCTTTCCCCACTCCAGTCCATCTTCTATTCAACTGTCAAAGCAATCTTCTTAAAGTGCAGGTCTGATCATGTCACCTCTCAACTCAAACTCCAGGGGCTCTCTCTCATCTCCAGGATCAAATATAAAAAGGCTCTGTTTGACTTTTAAAGTCCATTATAACATGTCCCTCTCATCACCCCCCATTCAAGTCTTCTTACATTTTGCAATCTAGTGACACTGGCCTCCATGATAATCCCTGAACCAGACACGCCCATCTCCTGACTATAGGTATTTTCACTGACTGTTCCTCATGCCTCGAATGATCTCCCTCCTTATTTCCACCTCCCGGTTTCTCTGACTTCAAGTCCCAGCTAACATCCCACATTCTACAGGAAGCCTTTCCCATTCCTCCTTAATTCTACTGCCTTCCTTTAAAAAAAAAATTCCAATTTATCCTGTGTACAGAGTTGTAGAAGGAAGTATACTTCTTTGTACAGAGTTGTTTGCATGTTATCTCTCCCATTGGACTCCAAGCTCCTACATAGCAGGAACTATCTTTTGCCCTTTTTTTAAAAATCTCAGTTTATTGACTGACTAACTGGTTGATAAGAAACTGAAGCAGAGAAAGTTGAATCACTCATCTGATGTCCCTTTTAGTAGTAGTGCTCTAGTTGGAAGCTAGTTCTGGTTCCTAGACCACCTTCTTCCCACTGAAATATGACATTTGAATTGTTTAAGGTACTTGGGTTGGCCAAAAAATTCCTTGCAATCCTTTATGAGACTTCAGAACAAGAACTAGAAGTGGCGAGTAAGCTAACAAAGAAATCATATTATTGTTAGTTGTTTTGTCAGGGAAATTTAATTGTCAACAATCATTAAGTATTTACTATGTGGCAGGGACTGTACAAACCATTGGGATATAATTAAAGGCAAAAACAGTCTCAGACTGTCTTGGTACAGTTTAAGCTTTAAAAAGCTTAATGAAATTATATGCATACATTTGTATATATACACATATAGTTTTCTAAAGGTAGGCTGGGGCCAGTCTATGAAGGGCTTTAAATATAGAGCTGAGGAGTTGTATTTTGTCCTAGAGGGAATAGAGAGCTATGGAACATTCATCAGACTTGTGCTTTAGGAGTATTATTTTGGTGGCTGTGTAGAGGATGGATGGTCCTGGGGAAAAGAAAGCAGGCATTTATATCCCTATTGTTCCTAATTTTCCTCTGTTTTGATCATATCACACAGCAATTTAGAATATGGCATATTTATAATTTCACCCTGAATACTTCTCAGCTTAATGAATTTCATGAGTTAGTAAACAGTGTTTGGAGGGGTGCTTTTTTATCACTATTTCTAATAAGAGGATTTTTGCTACATACTTCCCTTTCTAGTGCTTCAGACTTGTTTACTCATTCTTTTTTTCATTGTTTCTAGTGTGAACCCTGAAAAAGTCTAAGTTTTGGTTCAGGTGGAGAATATGGGGGAATTGGGCTGCAGGAAACTCTTTTTAAAGTCTTGTAATTTCATTCCTCTTAATTTACTGGGAAATGGGGATGTCATGGGGATTTAACTATTTGAAAACTTTCTAAGCTTTTGATAGAACCAACCATAGTTTTTAAAAAATTTATTTGATTTTTAATTTATGGAATAAAACAAGCATTTTCAAAATGTAGTACAGTATAAAAAATGACTGCACATGAAACTACAAATCTGCTATGTACAAATTGCTATTCTTTTCAAATATACCACAAAATTATCATGTAAATTTTTTTTCTTCCTTCTTCCCCCCCCCACCACTCTAGAAATGGCTACCATTAGGCACAAATAGGTATATATATATAATATATAAAATTATTCTATTTGTACTTTTATTTATCAGTTCTTTCCCTGGATGCAGATAATGTCTTTCTTCATATGTCTTATAGTTAATTTGGGTATTTATAATAGTCAAAATAAATTATTCACTCCAAGCCATTCTTAAAACAGTATTGTTGTTACTGTATACAATGTTCTCTCTTGGTTCTGCTCATTTTGCTCTTCATTATTTCATGCAAACCTTTCCATGCTTTTCTAAGATCATTGAGCTAATCATTTCTTATAGCATAGTAGTATTCTATCACGATCATATACCACAACTTGTTCAGCCATTCCCCAATTGATGGACATTCCTGCAATTTCTAGTATTTTTCTACCACAAAGAGAGCTGCTATAAACATGTTAGAACATATAGGTTCTTTTCCTTTTTCCCTAATTATCTTTGGAAATAGACCTAGTAGTGGTATTGCTGGGTCAAAGGGCTTATGACCATAATATTTTTGAAAGAAAATGATACTGTAGCATCCCTTAGGGTAGGCCTGACCCTAATTATGTGGATTATGAGGTTGCCTATACTTCATCCCTACAGTATGAGATGATTTGAGGGGTACCAGGAAAACCTCCCATACCCCAACATTTCTTCTTTATCAATCTGCACAATATCTGAACCTCCACCATTAGGAATTCATTTTTCTGAGATGAAGGCACTACTTTCTTCTGACATTTTTGAAAGTATAACTCCTGAGAAGAAAAATATTATTTTTATCTTTGTAGTAGGTGGTGGTAGGCCCTGATTATAGTAGGAGCAAAGAGCTCAGTCTTCCAGGAAATTCTCACATTTACCTGATCTTTAGATGTATTGTCTTAAATTTACTTTATTTTAAAAGTGACAATGTCTTTATTATTATATTTGTATCAAGTTGTTTTCATCTCAAAATTTATTGCACATCTTAGAAAACATTAAATCAGTGATGAAAAGGAAGGTAGAAGTTTAAATGAGGTTCTAAGGTAGAAGATGGTGCCTGGAACAATTGCAGAATTCTTTCAGGCCCTAAAGTAATCAATCATCATAGAAAATCTTTTAAATGAAACCTTTTTATCAAGTCAGGACTTTTTGTTTGTTTGTTTGTTTTCCCTCACGCACCAGAAAATTTCATTTGGTACTTCTGGATTAGCCAAATATATGGTAGAAGTGTGTTTCACTAAGTGGTGCCAGATAAGAATTCCTAGAATGTCATATTACAGGAGAATTGAGGGAGTTTGGAAGAGTAGTAAAGAATATAGAATAATTTCAAAATGGAATTAAGATTTCATCCCAGGGTAGAGCAAGGAGGAACTGGAAAAAAGGTTCAACATTATTGAGAATTTTCCTCCTCACTCTAAAATCTGAGTCACACAAAGGGGGCCCTATGATCTTTAGAAATGGTCATTTTCCATCCCTGGAAAAGTTAATTGATACCGTTTTCAGGTAAACATCAGCATTTCTTTAGAGAATTTCTCAAGTCTATCATTAATTGAAACCTCAGTGGCATCAAGAAACGTGTTGACTAAATCTCTACAGTTTTTGAACGTTTCAAACTAAATTCTGGGAAAACATCATGCTTATTGCCTCCTGGTTTTTCTCACAATGCAGTTCAATTTTTTTCTTCTGAAAGAGCACTTTCCCAATCTTCCCACATTGCTAGTGCCTTTCCCTTGAGATTACCTCCCATTTATATTTATATATCTTGGATGTATATCTTGTTTGCTTGTAGACCTTGTAAAATATCTACAATTTAAATACAAAAAATTTCAGTGCCCTAACCTTGAGTACTAACAGCACCTCATGGATCAGATGGAAGAGGTTAAGGAGAAGACAATGAGATGTAGTAAAAAAAAAATAAAACAACCACTGAATTTGGAGTCAGAGGACCTTACTTAACCTCAGGCAATTAGAGTTGTCCAAAAGTAGATTGGGCTTCTTCAAGAAGTGGTGAATTCTCCATCCTTAGAGTTCTTCAAGCAGAGGCTAGAATATCATTCACTGACTATGATATAATGGGGATTCCTTTAACATATGGGTTGAACTATATGGCCACCAAAGTCCCTTCCAACTCTCACATTCTGTGATTTTATGATTCTTTGATTCTGATTCCCTGAACTTCAATTTCTTCATCAATAAAAAGAAGGATCTGGACTTGATCTCTAAGGTCTTTGGCTAACTCTGAATCTAAAGCAGGTGGGAGGGGGAGAATTTTTAAAGGCTTTTTTTTTCTTTTTTAAAGCAAGAGGACTTGGTAGTAAAGTTTTATAAAGTGCAATGAAGAGCATTGTGGTATAATGGATCAAGTACTGGACTTGGAGTCAGGAGACAAAGGTACAAATCCTACTTCTCTAACTTGCTATCTATGGGCAAGTCACTTAACCTTTCTATAAATAAGGATAATAACAAGTATTGTTCAACTGAGATAATATATGTAAAAAATTTTGCAAACCTTTGGAATAGGAAGCTGCTAATAAGGAAACTACCAATGAGTATCAGCAACTACACTACAATTAAAGAATTAAAGTCTTAAAGAATTGTCTTAGAGAGGTATGGGAGAGAGAAAAGCATCATGTTTTCTGCCCCCAGAGTAGCTCCTAAGTTAAGGACCCCCAACAGGAAGAAACTCTCCTCAAACACTCACCCTGCCTTCCAACAAAATCCATGAAAAATAGCTGACACTGATTCAGTCCAGTCAGATAACTAAAGATTGGATGAAATTGGGACAGTGGTCCAGCATAGGGCCTGAAGCAAAGGGGAATGGAATTCAGCTGGGACCAGTTCTGTCATCCCAGAATCTACTTGGAGAAGAGACTGAGGCCACTGAAAAATAAATTCCCCACGTGGAAGGAAGCTGAGACAGCTTTGAGGTCCAGCCCCAGGATAAACCCACTATCAAAGGTGGAGAAACCAGAGAATGAGCAGTAGAGGACAAAGAGGGGAAAAGCTAAAACCACCAAAGATCTTCAAAGGAGGAAAAATCAATGAAAAACTTAGAGCACGTGCAGATAAATCAATAATGAATATACTAAAATTAGAGGGGAAGAGGACTACTAAAACATCCAAGAGATTACAAAAATATTGTAAGACAAAGCAAATTGGACCAATCCTTGATGAAACATGGAACCCTATTGAATCCCAAGAGAGCATGGAATTCCAGTATGATATTTTAGAATGGTTTCAGAGAGAATAATTTTTGAGAGAATTTAATAGGAAACAAATGGCAGAATTTATGGTTTGCCTGGCAGAAATAATTAGTATAATCAAAAAACTTGACTGTGGTGTTAAGTTTCTCCAAAGAAGCCAAAAATAAAACAACAGATTGATAATATAAATATACTGAAATAAAGGATAGTCTGGAAGAACAGAAGCAAGAAATATGATCTCTATACAAGCCAAACATAGGGGTCTTAAAAACAAGGCTGTAGAGACTTTAGGGGAATTACCTAGGGCAATGAGCTAAAGCATAGGTTCCCAAAGTGGGTGATACTGCCCCCTGGGGGGGTGCTGGAATGATCCAGGATAGTAGCCTTGGGTGCAGCTGGGGGGAGGACATTGAAGAAAAATAAGAGGGTGGTAGAAGCATAAGGAAAGAAGATAAGAAAATTTCGAAAAACCATTCATATATGTTTCATCTGTCGTGTAACAGTAAGTCATAGTGATTACATTATTTTGCAAATAAACACACAAAATGCAAGTTATAACTAATCAGTGGTCAAGTTCACTGACAGATCTTAACAAGCAAATTTTAGCAGGCAAGTATATCACACATTGTTGGGAAGTCCAGCATGCATTGGCAGTAATATGTGCATGAAATGACTGGTTTACAATATGAAACTACACAGTTAGATGACACAATATCATGTCATCAGAATTTCAGTGCAGGAAAACTCCCACAAAGTTACAATAAATTATCAACTTTAAGATGTGTCATTTAAAAAAAAATATGTGCTTGAAATGACACAAATTTCAAAAAAAAAAATTAAAGAATTAAAGAAAGTAGATTTCCAGGGGGGTCACTGAGTAATTTTTTTTTAAAAGGGGTAGCAGGCCAAATAAGTATGGGAACCTCTGAGCTAAAGGAATTTTCTCAGAGTCACATAGTCAGTATGTGTCAAAGGTAAAACTTGAATCCAAGTCACCCAGACACTGAGCCTAGAGGATTCTCCAGCTATTATAATAAATCAGTAAATTTGGATCAGACAAGCAGTAGGAAAACAAATGCTTTTGAGATTTGGGAATATCAATTTGGCACTGTGTGGCAGGTAGATGAAAGAAGGAAGAGGCTGGTTGCAAGGAGTCCAGTTAAGAAGTTACTGCAATCGTTTATAGACAAGAGGTATACTAGGCAATCAGTAGCAAGAGAACAAACAGACTTCAGAAAATTATATTGGTCATGTGGCATTTATTAAGTCACTCTACCTCACTGGGCCTCAGTTTCCTCCTCTGTAAAATAAGGGATTTGGATAAAATGATGTTTAAGGTCTCTTTCACCCTCGAATCTGATCCCATGATTAGTCTTTGTTACAAATTATTGCATGAGATTGCTCTTTAAAGTTTTTATTCAAAAAGTAGTCTCACATATTTTTGATGAGCCTATGAAAGAGATTGCCAAATGTGCCCCACTTGGCACGGTGGGGAGGAAGACCTGAACCTTTAATTTTATTTATTCCTTTTATTAAAACAACTGGCCAGAACTGACCTCATTTGAACTCTCATGTTGCACAGGGCAAGCAGCCTCAGAAGGCAAGGCTTACCGTTGGCAATAGAACTGGGCCATCAGGCATACCGTCAGTGTCAAGCATTACAGCTGCATGAAGGATCTGGGCCCAAGCCAGCCTTTTTTTGTTGCTATTCTGTGACTGGGCCTCTCAGTTCCCAGATACTTCTCAGTCATACTTCTTAATTCATATACTCTTGAAAGACATAAATAGAAGCCTGACATAGTAGTGGAAGCTGCAAAGTCATTCCTGGATATGGAATATCATGAGTTCACAAGGAGCTTTTTGGAGTTCACATGGTACATTTGGCAGTCCAGTAGTCATAAACAGGCAGGAAGTGGGCATTCTAGGTAGAAGGTGGTCATGGAGCTAGAGAGTAAAATCAGGGTTAGTGTCCAAATGCATTGCTGATTATTAGCTTGAACTTAAAGTAAAGTGAGGACAAAAAAAAAAAAATTTAAATAAAGGCAGTGATCAGGAAAATGAGGTCTGAGTAGAAGCATTAAGAGATTATGTAGACCTGTTAGGCTTAGAGAGAAAAAGCAAGCATTTTTGGCAATAAAATTAATTGCTGGTGACATGAGAACCAGAGAAAGACATTAATGCCTTAAGGGGGTTATAATAAGGCAGTGAAGTAATGTCAGGCTTGGATAGAAATATTTTTTGATCCATGAGTGAAAGAGAGCACATGTTTTAAAATATAGATTCAGGGAAAGGGTGTTGGCTGCCATACTTGAATGCTAGCCATTTCTATTTTTCATTGAGTAACACAGAATGGTTCAAATAAGTGCGGCGCTGCAGGGAATACACTGAGGAGATCTCTGTTTCTTAGATGCCTGCCTTTAAATCTCTATCTCAAAAGATTTACCCCTTCTCATGAATGTGGTAGAGGAGCTCCTTACATTAAGTGAAGAATTGGGTGAACTGCCCTCAGTCTCTTCCACAGCTAAGATTCTGAGATTCTATGTCTAATATGAGAAAATAAATTTGATAAGTTTAAAATATAAAACCATATATAATCTCTCTGTGTGTACATATTTACATATTTGCTAATTTCCATTTACAACTGCCCTTAAGGTCTACTTCAGCAGAAATATTTTGCTAAAAACACTGACTCTTTTGGCAACATAATTATTCAATAACTGCATCAAATAGGAGAAGCAGAATGGGGTTTCATTACCTTTGAAAAATTCTGTAATACTTGTAATGACTCCCCAAGAACTTTCTTAAAACAAAGATGTATCTGTTAAAAGATGATATTTTCCTTATGGTCTATATGGCTGAGAGTTAAGAAGTACCATAGTCTCTGAAGAATTAAAGTTGGGGCTAAATCAAAGTCAAGGAAAAAATTCATGGCAGTTGTGAGCAGGCCATAACACATCACAAAGGATTGATCAGGAGGAGAATCTTAAAAAAATGTCACCAGGGAGATCTGTGGCTAGGGGAAAAGATGAACCAATCACGTAGGGAGAGTAAAGGGAAGTAAAGCAATATGTTCTCTATTGGTGTCCACATGATGTTAAGAGAATGAGAGAAAGACTCTCCCTATCTCTCCCCACCCAGAGGATTTGGGGGAAGCTATGGATAAATTACATGGAATGGGCAAGCATGTTTGCAGGTTAATATGTATATCATTGCAAGAAATAGCCAAATTGAAGAGATCACAGGTCCATCAGAATATTAATGAATAGCATTCTACATTTATTTTATTTTTTTAGGCAATTGGGGTTAAGTGACTTGCCCAGGGTCACATAGCTAGTTAAGTGTCAAGTATTTGGTTTGAGGCCATATTTGAACTCAGGTACTCCTGACTTCAGGGCCAGTGCTATATCCACTGTGCCACCTAGCTGCCCCCAATTCTACATTTATTTTGAAGGGCTTAACATGTATTGTATTTACTACCATTATTAATAATTGTGATTTAACAAAGGTTAAGCAAACCTCATAGAGTATGTTTTAACCTTCCTTTATTTTAAATCAAGTATTTATTTTATTTTGTGCTACTTGATAAAATAATACTCATTTCCTCTAAATTTGCTTCATGTGGCTAGCAACCCTAGAAATATTTGTTGAAGGTCTATAGATTCTTACTAGCCATCACCTGCTGGAATTCAACAGAAAACTATTTTGTTCTGTGGAAGAGTCTATTAGAGTCCTTCAAGGGATCAAGCCCCTTTGTTATGGGGAGATGTTTGCTGAAGAGATCATTTCAAAGAAGGGCCAAATGAAGAGTATAAGAGTAGATAACAGAGATTAAATGTTATTACAAAATTTTAGACTTATTTAAAGTTAGGGAATAATCCTAAAGTTGAATGCCATGGGAGTAGATACATTTTACTTTGGAGAGTTATGAATGTGGAAAGAGGGCTTCCCTCTCTCCCCCTCATCTTACATCACTCAGAAATCTCTTGCAACTATCTCCTCCTTCACTCTTGCCTCATATGAAAAGGTGGCTTTTCTACTTGCAAAGGAAAACTTCAAATGCATCCTTGATCCTATCACATCCCATCCCATTGTTTCCCATCTCATCCCATCTCCTTCCATTCCATCTTTTTATAGCCGATTGTCCCCACTAACATCCCCACACTTTCTTATTTTCAGGTTATCCCTATCTACTGCCTGCTTCCTTGATGCCTACAAACACACTCATGTCCCCACTTTTACTTAAAAAAAAAAACCTCTCACTTGATCGTACCTTTCCAATTAACTATTATTTTAAACCAATCCTTTTCTTGGCTCAACTCCTCAAGAAGGCCATCTACACTCAATGCCTCTGCTTCCTCTCTTTTCTAGACTTGCAATCTGGCTTCCAATGTCATCATTCAATTGGCATTGCCTTCTCTAAAGTTCCCAATGATTTCTTCATTGCCAAATGTAATGACCTTTTCCTGATCCTCATCCTCCTTAACCTCTCTGTAGCATTGGATACTGCTGATCACTTTTTCCTACAGGATATTCTCTCCTCTCCAGGTTTTTATGACACTGCTTTCTGTTGGTTCTCCTACCTAAATTACTCCTTCTCAATTTCCTTTGCTGTTTCTTCATCCAGGTCATACCCACTCACTGTGGTTGGACCTCAAGGCTCTGTCCTAGGTCCTCTTCACTTTTCACTCCATACAGTGCTATCTCACTTGGTGAAGCTTCCATCACTTACTTCAAGACTCAGTTCAAATACAACTCAACAGCAAGCCTTTCCCAATCTTCACAGCTGCTGGTACTTCCCCTCTAAGATTACTTTCCATTTACCTTCTCTATATCTTCTATGTACCTAGTTATTTATATATTATCTGCCTCTCTCAGAATGTAAGCTCCTGAAGAGCAGGCACTTTTTTTTCCCTTTCTTTTTATCTCCAGTGCTTAGTACCATATCTGGCACATAATAAATGGGAAATAAAATGTTTATAGACTGACTATTTGTGTTGGAGACCTCATAAAATCATATAATCTAGGAATTAAATAAATTTAATCTTAAAATTAAAAGTAATCCAGTCCAACTCCTACCCAGACCCTATTTAGTTTTGCATAATGGAGGAAGCAGTGTTGTATGTGGAAAGTGTACTAGCTCTGGAGTCAGAGGACATGAGTTCAAATTCCCTTTTTACCAAGTCATTTAGCTGCTTTGGGTCTGCTTTCTTTAGAATGAAAGGGTTAGAATGAATGACCTCTGAGGTCCTTTCAAGTGCTAAATCTAGATCTATGATCTTTCTTCAGTATAAATCAAAGATATTCATTTAACATTTTTATATTCCCAATACGTGGAATCCTCTACCTCATTGCTGGCTAGCTCCAAATGTTAGAATTGAACTGGTGTACCTTCCTATAACTGCCATTCACCAGTCTTACTTCTGTCTTCAATAATTTTTTTAAAGTATTTACCACACTTCTTTAAAAGGTGGTGAGTATTGATGTGACTAGCTTACCCTATCTAATCTTAACACCGTCCTACCAGCTCATCCAATATGTCCATTTTTAATTTACCTCTCCTCCCTAGAGTGGTGGCCATGTTCTGTGAGATTCCCATCCTATTTTAATTTTTACGTGAGCAGTGATGTAGGACATGGAAAGAGTGAAAGCATAGCATGTAAGTTTTCTGAGCTAAAAAATATTTAAAAATCACTATGCAAGGACTTCTAGTAAAATTAAAGCTGTATTTCATCTAATTAAGTCCTAGAAATATGGTACGATATCTCTTTTTAGTTTAGGATGCAATTTGTTTAAAAAATATATCATGTCATATATTAGAAGAATTAAAAGTAAGTTCAATAAATTAACTAGTTGTCATAACAAAAAAAATTGTTTCTTGTATTTCTCCTAGTGTAGGTTCTTCTAGGTAGAATATTGTATATGAAGACTTGACTAATTTTCCTGATTGTTGACTTATTTCCATATGATGAAAAAATATTAATATTTTGTTGCTGTCATCTTTAAAGAAAAAATGAATTCAAGGATCATGAGTGCTTTCCCTGGTTAATATTAATAATAATAGAATTTATATAGTTCTGTAAGGATTGTAAAGCACTTAATAAATATAAAAAATATATGTATGTACATACATTATTGCATCTTATCTTCATTCCCTCTGAAGAAAATATTACATAAAACTATTTTCCTAAGAATTTAAATAAACTTTGATTAATACTCTGATTTCCTTCAAATTATTATTTGATAGCAAACTTATCTTTACAGCCAAACCCAACAAGTTTATTATCTGATATTATTCTAATCATCTGCCCTGCTTCACTTCCCTCAATGAGGTCAAAGGGACAGAATGTCATGCTTAATCCTATTCAGCAAATAAGGAAAAATAGGGATTCATTAACATTTAACTTTGTGATAAAGGGTAATGAAGGGGCAAACCACTTGGGAAAGCTATTGGTTTTGTTTTGTTTTGTTTTCTTTCTTTTTTTTTTTGAGAGAAGCTGCATGATTTTTTTGAATACTACATATACATTTTTAAAAGAAAAAAATTACAGTGTACCATTCCTTTTCCTTAAGAACAAAAATGCCTGTTGATGAAAGAAATATTCATATTCCATGTTTCACTGGAGGCACTATTTTTCAGAAAAGGGAATGTAAAGTTAGTAATATTTTCTAATTAAGTTTCAAAAGGTATTAGCAAGTCAACAAACATTTATTTAGCATTTACAATTCACCAGGCAATGTGTTAAATGCTGGGGATACAAAGAAAAACAAAAAGATGTCCCATGTTCTCAAGGAGTCCATATTCAAATGAGGATGACAACATGATGTTTCATGTAAACAACCAGGTAATATAAGATTTGTGAAGTGTAAATGGAAGGTCTTCTCAGAGGGAAGGGACTAGTAGCTGAAGGGGACCAGGAAAGGCCTTCTGCAGAAGATGAGATGTGAAATAAGTCTTATAGGAAGCCAGGGAAGCTAGGAGGCACAGGTGAGGAGGAGAGCATGAGAGCTATGAGGGACACTCAGTGTAAAGACTTTGAGTGCAGAGATGGAGTATCACATAGAAGGAACACTAAGTAGGTACATGTAGCTGCATTGCAGAGTTTGTGGAAAGAAATACAGTATTAAAACATTGAAAAGTTAAGAAAGGGCCAGGTTGTAGAGAGATTTAAACAACAGAGGATTTTATATTTGACCTCAGAAAAAGAAATAGGAGACTACTAGAATTCATTAAGTTGTGAAATCAGATCTAAGCTCTAGGAAAACCACTTTGGCATCTGAGTAGAGGATATACTGGAGTGGACAGAGTCCTGAGGTAGGGAAACCAACCAGTAGGATATTGCAATAGTCCAGGAGTAAAGTGATGAGGGCCTCTACCAAGAAGGAGGCTGTTTGAGTGGAGAAAGGGGAGTGTTTGCAAGAAATACTATTAAGGTAGAAATGACAAAACTTGACAACAAGTTGAATGAGGTGAGCAAGAATTAAGAGTCAAGGATGACACTGAGATTCTAGGCCTAGGTGACTGGGATGATAGGGCCCAGGACAGTGTCTTAAGGGACACCTGTGGTTAGTGGACATGATCTAGAATTAGGGGTGGGGAACCTGCGGCCTCAGGACCATATGTAGACACCTAGGTTCTTGGGTGTAACCTTTTGACTGAGTCCAAGTTTTACAGAACAAATCCTTTTATTAAGGAGATCTGTTCTGTGAAATTTGGATTCAGTCAAAGGGCCACACCCAAAGACCTAGAAGACAATATGTGGCCTCCAGGTCACAGGTTCCTCACCCTTGGTCTATGCTATGTAAGTACAGAGTTAAGATGTAAACTCAATCCCTCTCCTTTCCCAGATACTGAAGTGGTGTGTGTGTATGAGGTGGGGAACAGATTATATCCCTGTATATTAGGGGTGGGGGTTGTATATCTGTTCTAATTACACTTTGAAGTAAATATTCCTTTGTAAAAATTAATCTGACTAAATGGTGACATGAAACTGGGTGCGAAGGATTCCTAAAATTGGAGGTTCACGATTAGTGGGAGTTTGAGCTATTGACAGAGACTAGTCAGGAGTGGGGAACCCGCAGCCTCGAGACCACATGTGGCCCTCTGGGTCCTCAAGTGCAGCCCACATGTGCAACCCCTGATCTAGATGAGGATAGAACAAAGGAAATTAGATGTTTGATCAGACAGACAGAGGAACTGGGAAAGACCAGTATCACAAAAGACCAAGACAAAAGAGATTAGCCACATGAAAAGTGTAATTATTAGTGTCAAAAACTACACAGAGGTTAAGAAGGATGAGGCCTGAGAAAAGACCATTATGTCTGGCAATTAAGAGATCACTGGCACATTTGAAAAGGGTGGTTTTAGTTGAATGATGGGAAGCCAGATTGGAAAGGGTTTAGAAGGGAGTGAGAGTACAGTAATGGAAACACCTGGCATAGGCAGCTTTCTCAGGCAGTTTACCTGTGAAGTAGAGGAGAGATGTAGGATGATAGCAGGGTTGGTAGGATGAAGTGAGGAGTTTTTCTAGGGTAGGGGAGACACAGGAATATTGCATATAACAAGGAAGGACCGGTGGATAGGTGGAAATGAAAATGGAAATGAACATGGGGATGATAGTAGGGACAATCTGCTGTAAAAGACAGAATGGGATGCAATCAAGGGAACACATAAAGGGTTTTTCCTTGGAAAGGAAAAGGGCCACCTCTTCATGTGAGATAAGGGGAAAGGAGACAGTGAGGAAGATGTCTGAAAGATATGAGATGTGGAAAAGAGAACAGGGATCTCTTGGTGATTGTCCTCAAGTTTTTCAATTAAGTATGAGGGGAGATTCTCAGATGCGAAGGTGAAGGGTGGAGAAACATGAGACTTGAGGAGGGATGGAAAACTTTGGAATAACCACTATGTTGAATGAGAGAATTAATTAATTAGAATCAATTTGTGTATCTGATTCACATGAAAAATTTCCAACTTAATAAAACTTTTCCAAAGGTGACAATTAATTTTCAGTGGAATTGGCTTTGTTCAGAAAAGTTATGGGTCAGAACACTTATGATGTTATTATTAAAGCATGTTATTATTAAAGCAGGTTAAATCATGCAGTCATAAGCAAATGCTGCTTAACACATGACTTTATTACAAATGTTATTAGTTTTTTCATTTTAGAGAATTAAGTGGAACATGAATAGAATAAATAATTAGGTCTAGCATTTTTATTGAGCTTATACCTATTATTCTTACTTTCAAATGAAAATTTTATTCATATTTGGATATTTCATATAATATGGTATCTTTAATGAGAAAGATTGATTTTCCTCTTTTTATTCATGAGAACTGGAGTTGTAAGTTATTGTAGACACAGAGGGACAAAGAGGCCTGCCACTCATTTCTCTGCTGGATAAACCAGTAGAGACAGGTTTAATTGTAGAGTGATATAACAAAGAAGTTCTTAACCTTTTTTTTTTTTTTGGTATTATGGACCCCTTTGCCTGTCTTGTAAATAATGTTTTTTTTTAATAATTGAAGAAAATATTACATTTCATTTAGAGGTTAGTGAAAATAAAGATGTATTTTTTTTTCTTGTTCGAGTTCACAGCCCTGCTCCCAGGTTAAGAATCCTTGATCTAACCCCTGATTTTACCACTACTTCTGTATCTGAGCTGGCAAAACACTGAAAATAGCATTGTCTGGAGGAATTGAGATAGCCCCTTTGCTCTCTTTGAAATATTGCAAAAGGGAACAGGAGTGAAAATGGTCTGCATACATCAAAAATCAAGCAAAAATGGGCCATACCTGAAATTTTGTCTTCATCCCACTAGACCTAAACTTTTTGCTGATCTGACCAAGGAAATTCTACTACCTGTGTTTTTGCTGTTAAAGCTTCTCTTGGTAGTCTCATTGTTATAAACCTAGGAATTGTTAGAAGACTAGGGTTAAGTTTAAGGAGTTAGTAGATTTTTTTTCTGTTGTATTTAGCAGTTAAAGATAATGGCAAACTATTGTTGTATTTTCTAGTAACTTTTGTTTTGTTTTCCTGTTATTTATACTCAGTTCCATATTACTACATCTGTCATACTAAACTTGGCTGAAGAATTGGTCATTTTTCTTGGAAAGGTCTTTTTGGAGTTACGGTTATACTTGAGAGGCAGTGTAGTGTAATGGTTATAGTTGGTCTCAGAGTTTTGGTTTCAAGACCTGACTCTAATACCTATTGGCTATGTGAAACTGACCAAAATCCCTTAACTTCTTGGTTTCAGAAATGCAAAATGGCATTGATGGAGGGAGTCCCTTCATTAGGGAACTCTTAGTATCGATGAAATCACAGGACTGGATGAAAAAATGGCAATAATTCTTCAAAATTCAGCTTTGGGAATCTAAAGGAAAATATGACACAGCATTCTTATTTTAAAAGATGCATTAAAATGGTAGCTAACATCTTGTCCATTAAACATATATAGACTGCAAGTACTGTGGATACATTGATCCAGCAATACCACTTCTAGGTCTATTTCCAAAGATGATCACAGAAAAAAGAAAAGAACCTATGTGTTCTAAAATATTTATAGCAGCTCTCTTCATGGTGGCAAAGAACTGGAAATTGAGGGGGGGGGATGTCCCTCAAGTGGGAAATGGTTGAATAAGCCATGGTATATTATCCTGATGGAATACTACTGTGTTTACTCCATTTTTATAATGATCTCTAATAAACTGAAAACTGGTTGAAACAATAGCAACAAAGCAACAATCCAACAAATTCATGCATTATTGTTCATTAAGTAGAATTTTCTTTCTGAACAATACCTAGATTGGTTACTAGTATGAACATTGCTTTCAGTTACATTGTACTTCATTTTTACAAATGCTCAGATTCTTTTTAGAGACAGTTGCTGTACTCATACTGACTCTCTCATTGATTTACACCCAAGGTTCCACAGAATGAATAGAGAACAGTATGAATGATTTCCTCATCTTATTAGACTTCCATTGACTCCCTCTAGTCATCCTGATAAACTGGTGACAGTAATAAGCACTCCTTTTTCTTTACTGAGATGATTTAGATTTAAATAGGTACTATCAGGTCAATATCTCCCCAGCAAATGTAAACATCCAGATGAGTTACATGCTAAACTAAACTGAACTAGTGCATGGGATGGTACACGTACTTTATTTAGCTAGGAAGAAAGCAAACATAGGAGATTAAAGGAAGAATTTAGTTTTGGACTTTTTTCTGCATAAAGTTCCTTTAGCTTCAATCATAATAAAATCACAAAGTAAAAACCATTTGAAAAGAATTTGTGTTTTAAGAGATTTTCTTCAGGTTCTACTCTTGGGACATTTTCACCCTTTAGGGTCACATATTTACCCTTTGATGGTGTTTGTTTGTTGTGTTGGAATGTCACATGGATATTGACAAATGTTAAACCTCAGAGTATGCAAATTGTTATTTTAAGGTTATATCTACCTGGGTTTCTATCAGTTTCGTATTAACTATATATCTATTTCTAGCTTAAAGATAGCCTTTACCTTTTACAGGTGTTCAAAGTATTTTACTAGCTGTGTGATCCTGGGTGTCACTTAATCTTTCTAAGGCTCAATTTTCTTATCCATAAAATAAAGAAAATAATAGCACATATCTCACTGGGTTATTGTGGGAATCAAAGGATGTAATGTATGTAAAACATTTTGTAAAGTTTAAGGCTCTATATAGAGGTTAGCTATTCTTAGCTCTTATTTTTGTCTTAGTTGTTAGAGTCAGACTGATTATAGGACAATGATTTACACATGGTGCTTCATAGAAAAACACAGGGTAGGAGGTGAGGGTGGGAGGATGATTTCCTTTCTTAGTAGATTAAAATTTATTCTCCTCGGATACTGTGTAATACTGGCAGAAATGACACTGGCTATCAGTGTTGTTGTTGTTTTACTTATGAGATTTGGTGGTTTCTAAACCACCAAAAAGCCTACCTTTTGTAATCTACCATGCATTGGTACTTAAAGCAATATATTCATGTTAGATGTTGTCCAATAAAATCTTGAAGGCAAAAGGAGAAGGGGACAGCAGAGGATGAGATGGATGGATAGTGTCATGAAATAAAAAATCTGAGCTCAGACAGACTTTGGGAGATAGTGGAGGATGAGGAGGCCTGGTGTGCCATGATCCATAGGGTAACAAAGAGTCGGACACAAGTGAATGACTAAAAAACAACAAATAAAATCTGTCTATTTGGCTCCTTTCATCCTGTGGATCTAGTCAGGGATTTTTAATCTGGGCTCCATTAAAAATATTTTGGTAATTGTATTTCAATATAATTGTTTTTCCTTTGTAATCCTATGTACTTAATTTAATGCATTTAAAACATTATGTTGCAAAGGTGTCCGTAGGCTTCAGCAGATTGCCCAAGGAGTCCATGACATAAACAAGGTTAAGAGCCTTTGATCTAGATATAGATAGAGCCAGATCTTAATTGGATATGGAAATGGGGCAGGAAAAGCATAGATAATTACCATTTTGAATAATCTCATTTCAATCTGTCTCCCCTCCAACTCTCTATGCTACAAGATCTCATACCACTAAGTCCTCAAATGTTGTATGATGTTTCTTTCATCGCATCCAAGCCTAAGGGAGAAAAAAATTTCATCTCCCAAGGAGCTATGCAATTAGTCTCTGGACCCATGAAGGCTTCAATCCCTTCTCCTGGTGTGTGTGTGTGTGTGTGCGTGTGTGTACAAAATACACACGCATATACATAATATGTATTACATATATACATATATAAATATATGTATGTGCATACAAGTATATAAATGTATATATGTAATATACATATATTACATATATACATGATGATGATAACTAGCATTTATATAACACTTTAAGGTTGGCAAAGTACTTTACAAATTTCTCATTTTATCCTCACAACAACCCTGGGATGTAAGTGCTATTATCCCCATTTTACAGATGGGGAAACTGAGGCAAGCAAAAATTAAGTGACTTGCCCAGGGTTACACAGCTATTAAATGTCTGAGGCCAGATTAGAACTCACGTCTCTCTGACTCTAGGTCCAGTGCTTTATCTACTGCACCACCCAACTGCCCTCATATGTATTGCTTTAAGCAAAACAGTACATCATTCAGACAGCTGACATGAAACATTCAAGAATTCTGCCTAAGAAGAATAGACAAAAGTTGTGTATATTTCAGATACCAACTGAGGAGAAGGGTTTGTGTACAACATAGTAAAAGAGCAGTTTCTAGTTTGTTACATAGTTACTTAATCAATTGAAGATTGCTTTACTTGGCCTGAGTTTTTGGATGTTAAGTATAGTAGTGCTGAGAAGTGATTGCATAGTTAAATTGCTCTTTTAATTCTACTAATGGCCTATTTGATGCTTACATAATTCTTAATACATTTGGTAATTATCTGATTTAATAATTAATTCATTACAGGTCATTTCTACAATCCTACTTGATGAGAGAGCATTAATTAGATCCACATAGATTCCTTAACTGGTATATTTATGAAAATTTTGCATTTTATATTGATTAGGATTAAGAGAGTCATTTCTACAATTTGGGAGGAATTCTTAATTCCACTTAAAGCCAGTGATTAACTCACTTTAAGAATGCTGGTGGATGAAAAAAAAAAAAAAGATTTTCCTGTGTGTGGGAAAGAGATACATATGCATTCTCACACGGACAACTACACAGACTTTCTCTAAGCTTTTCCAGGGCACAAAAAACTTCCTAAGTAAGTGAGACATTTTTAGAAGTTAAGAACACCTTCAGGTCATGTTATCAAGTGATTAGAAGGACTTCATTAAATTCTAGATTATTTCTAAAGAAATGCTTGTATTTCATGCCGACCTGAGTGAACATTTTATTCATTTTCATGACAATGAGACAGATGAAACAGTTACCATTCACTTGACTCAATTGTTTATCTTTGTTGTACCACCATTTTCTAAGTCACAAGATACCTTTGTTGCCTCTATTTACTTCATCAGTTACCAAATTTTGTTAACTCTTCTTTCCTTCCAAAATCTCTTAAAACTATCTCTTCCATTAATTTTCACTACCAGGACCTTAATTAGGTTCTTACTAACCAGTGTCTAGCTGTTAATCTCTAACCCTTCCCAACTTAAAAAAAAAAAAAAAAGTTACCTCGGTCTCCATCCTTCATACTATCACCAAATTTGACTTCCTATACATAGTACTGTTTTGCTTTTGAACGCTTTTCAAGAGCTTTCAATGGTCCTGTATTGCCAACATTCACATCCCTTCATCTGCTTCTTCCAAATAGTCTTGAACTACCTTTCCAACCTTATTTTCTGTGTCTTTCCTACACAGTCTACTTTTTTACTTTTGTTCATACAATCTCTCTCACTTGTAATTTCTTCCCCACTGTGTCTCAAAATTCTGCCCATCCTGAAAGACCAAGTTTTAATAAAAACTCCTTCATGAAATCTTGGTCACTCAAAGGAAAGAAATAATGATTTCCTTTTTTTAACTCTTTCACCTCATTGTTTGTACTGTTTTTATGTTACTTATCATAGTAGAAGAAGGACACTGGTCTTGGAATCATAAAACCTGGTTTGAATCATGGCTTTGTCACTTAATTAGCTATATTATTATGGTCAAGTCGCTTAACCTTTCTTCACCTTAGTTCCTGAATCTATAAAATTTAGACAATAGTTGTGTCAGGTAGTACTCCTTTCTGATTGGGACAATTGTATTGACTGAAAGGAGAGCATAAATGAAGAGAATTGCTTCTGAAACATTAAAAAAGCAGTCCCACAGAGAAAAGACACTCATAACAAAGAAAGAAGGGAAGAAAGAAGGAAGGAAGGAAGGAAGGAAGGAAGGAAGGAAGGAAGGAAGGAA
>NW_020951478.1:3031826-3042960 GCF_900497805.2 Vombatus ursinus
GAAGGAAGGAAGGAAGGAAGGAAGGAAGGAAGGAAGGAAGGAAGGAAGGAAAGAAAGAAAGAAATAATCATTATTAATCACCTGCTCTGTGACAAACACTGTGCTAAGCACTTCTACAAATATTATCTTATTTGATTATAAAAATGGCCTAAGTGTTCTGTTTTCCCAGAATCAAATTAGAACTGACATTAGGACTTCGAGATTAAAAGCTGAGAACCTTGATACTTAGAATTGTTTTGTGACTATGAAACAGCTGTGAATTGCCCATTTTTGGTCTGGTTGACAGAAACGTGGATTAGGTCTTTTGTTATTATTATTATTATTATCATAAGATAGAGGTGAGCCACAGCTGTTTCAGAGCAAAAGATCAGGTCAAGGCCAAACCTCCAAGGTGCAAAACAAGATCTTGAGAGAATGTGAGAAGAATCCTCGGAACTGGGTTTCAGGAAGACCTCAGATTCTATACTATTAACTGCTTCTTAGAAGAGCTGATTGGAGAAAAGGCTTTGCCTTTTTCAAAAGCTGATTGTCGAGGAATGGTTCTCTCCCTTTTCTGGCACTTCCATCTATTACCTAAGAGGTAGGAACCCCTCAGAGCCTAGTAAAGGGAGAAGTACTTACAATGTTCCTTTGGATCCTAGGCTTGGGATAAGGCTTTTGTTAAAAGAGCATAATGCAATGTCAGACCTGAGCCAAGGAAACAGACCTAGAAAGGGTCTTAAGACCCCAGGCTTAGGGTCTCTATTTCACAAAAGAAAAACATAATATTAAAAAGAAGAATGGTCTATATATAGCATCTAGCAGAGAATTGGCCCCATCCAGCAAGGGATTGGAGAGTTCTGGAAAAAGAGCAGCTCTATCCATGGAATAACTTGCAGTATAGACTGTCCTTAAGAGATACTGAGAACATAGAGTTCCATAGTCCAGAGCTATGAATTGCCCTCAGGAACATACATCCCCTCTTCATATCCCTTCATGTTATGGTTTTCTAAGTTTTTGCCCACTTTCTTCCATGATCACTGTGCATTACTAGGAAAGTATGCCCCAGAATTATGGGTAGAAAGTTACATTTGAATTATTTTTGCTTCACCTTCTGTTTAATAAATATTTCTGGTTAAGAGATAATGTGTCATTTTGACTGATTTGTTATATGGGAAACAGTTGTAGGGGCTCAGTGGTGATCGTGTGTAATAGTAGGAATATATTCCCTTATTATGGTTATCCTTTGGTCCCTGAGAAAGTGAGTTGTAGTAGTATGCTTCCTTTGGGAATCACCAACCTGCCAACATTAGTAAAGACTGGGTGAACAAGCCAGCCTAGAGAAGAAAGAGAAAAGTGGATGTCAGCCAGTGTGCCACTATATTATACTTTGACTATTTACTGGCCATGGGTGTTAGGAGCCAAGTACACTACAAACTATAACATACTTTATAATTATGAGTTACCATTGCAATGTCTTATCTCTTCCCTATACTAAAAACTCCTTATGCACTATTACTTCATGTTATTCATCTTTGAATCCCTCATAGTTCCTACTATGTTCCTGTTGCTTCTTCCAATCCATTCATTCAAAACTGTTTTAAAATGTCTTGAACAAAATCGTTGTTACCATAGCAGAGAGGATAAAGTTCTGACTTCTGGTCCAGAAATCAGTGATGATATCACAACACACATAAGAATTAGTGATGTATCTCTGGTAAAATTGCTATACATAAATATAAAATATTATTGAAAGCAAAGCTTTAGGCTAGTGATGAAATATATTTAGGTATGTCAATTCAAAATTTATAATTACAAAGTGTAAAATCAGTCAAACTTTTTGAAAAGGCCTGACATGTACATATACGTATATATGCGTGTGTGTATATATACATATATGCGTGTACGTATATCAATAGGTACTATTTAATGCCTTATCTTGAAAGATTTCAAGCACTATTTTATGTTATTTCACAAAAACGCATTTATGAGAGAGAGGAAGGAAACCAGTATTAATTACTACTTCACAAAATCTGTTCCCAAAGAAACTCAAACCACTTTTTTTTTTACATTACTTTAAAAGATTTGCTGATTAAACCCTAAGGGAAATGGTCCAAGAAGGGAGATTTTTGTCATTGCCAAATCAAAAGAAAACCAGTCTTTATCTAGAAAGAGTATAAGTGTAATTACAACATAATGTAACAAAGAACAGGAAGGATATGTGAAATCTTTGCTAACTAATCTGTAGGTTTCTAGACTTCATCAAGGAAAAAGTGAAAAGCGGAGGAAAGAATTAGGGAAGGAAGGACATTGGATGATAATCTGAGGACCAAAAGTACCGAGAAACTTCTTATTACAGAATGCCTTAGACTTGAAATGACTTGGAATAAAAGTTTAATATTTTATGTGTTAAAGCGCTTTTAAAATTTGAGATGCCTTTATTTTTATTGTACTTAGAATGCTGAATTATGAATTGGGAAGCCTTTTGTCTCCAGTTTTTCCAGAACTGCTATGTGGTTTAAAATAGGGCATACACACTGGATACACATTTCCCTAGTTACCTTAAGCAGAAAGCAGAAGCATTAAAGTTTTCAACCCAGTTTCATGTTGTTGTTTTTCCCCTCATGGACTGGGCATATTAGAAATAAGCTTCATGGATTGATTACAACATAGGTCACCACAGATGCAAAGTCTAGTCTTCAGATAGAACATAAACTCCCTAAAGGATGGGACTGTTTCATTATTATCCAGGTATCCCCAGTACTGAGCACAATGCCTGGCATATACAAGGCACATGTTAATTGATTGGTTGATTGAGTTTTACCATTATGAAATTTCATCTTATCAGCTAGCCATTGAGTGATCAGGAAGTAGGGAAATGATTTATGCTAAGCAAACTTGGAAGACACTTATTATCAACAAGAATGCCAGTTTATCATTTTATTTTATTTTTAACATTCATTTTTTAAATTGAGTTCTAAATTCTCTCCCTCCCTCTTACTCTCCCCTGCCCTTCAAGAAGACAAGCAATATTATATCAATTATACATGTGAAGTCATGCAAAACACATTTCCATATTAGACATATTGCAAAAAAAAGTGAAAAAACATAAAATGAAAAATATGCTTCAATCTGAACTCAGTGTTCATCAGGTATCTCTCTGGAGGTGGATAGCATTTTTCATTAAGGGTCTTTTGAAACTGTCTTGGTTTATTATATTGATCAGAGTAGCTAAGTCTTTCACAGTTGATCATCATTACAGTATCGTTGTTATTGTGTACAATGTTTTCTTGGTTCTACTTACTTCACTTTGCATCAGTTCATGTGACTCTTCTCAGTTTTTCTGAAACCATCCTGCTCATCATTTCTTATAGCATGATAGTATTCCATCACAATCATATACCACGATTTATTCAGTCATTCCTCAATTTCCAATTCTTTGCCACCACAAAGAGCTGCTATAAATATTTTTGCATAGGTACCTATTTTTTCCATATCCCCTCCAGCATTTGTCATTTTCCTATTCTGCCATGTTAGCCAATCTGATAGGTGTGAAGTGGTAACTCAGAGTTGTTTTAATTTGCAATTCCCTAATCAATAGTAATTTAAAGCATTTTTTCATGTAGCTATTGATAATTTTTATTTCTTCTTCAGAAAACTGCCTGTTCATGTTCTTTAACTATTTATCAATTGGGGAATATGCCAGTTTATATCAACACTTATTTCTCTAATACTCCAAATACTTGTGTCCATTAATCAGGATACCTTTTCCCTATACTTACTAAAATCCTTTTACAGGAAGCCTTCCCTAACTCCTCTTAATTCTAAAGCCTTCTATCAATTATTTCTTATTTATCGTATATGTAGCTCCTCAAGAAACTTGAAGGCAGGGATTATTTTGCCTCTTTTTGTATTCCCAGTGCTTACCATAGTAACTAGTATATAGTAGGTGGTGCTTAATAAATATTTATCAATTGGTTGATAGTGGGTCTATCTCTGTTACCTTCATAGAGGGTCAAATTTTTTTTCACAGAGTGATCCCATTTGGTAACTTGTATCTCAATATAACTCTGTATACCAAACAGACTATTATATTGAACAATACTGACTGTTTCAGACTACTGATTTCAGAGCAATTAAATATCGGCATTGCTAGAGGGAATTTCTTCTCCAGGAGTCTTCAATTTCAATGAAATTACAAGTATAGTCCAAAAAGTCCCAAATTGACTATATTTGCCATCCTTTCCTCTTCTATTTCTGTAATATAGATACTACAGTTTTCAATTGGAATAGTAAAAAAGCCTATTTGGATTTGAGCCCCAACTCCACCATTAACTCATAATTTATGTGACTGTGGATGAACTGCTTAATCTATCTTAATCTCAGTGTCTTCACGTACAAGATGTCCTAAAAGTTTTAGTGCAGGTTTAAGCAGTTAATGCCTAAAATTGCACCAAGACTTTTGAGAGAGCTTTATGAAATGAAGATTAATAATATTTGTCTTACCAATCTCATGGGTGATTGTGAGAAAAGCCCTGCGCTTATGAAATAAGGGATTATTTATACTGTTCTTTTAAATTCTCAACATGCTTGCCCTAGGAGGATACTAACTTTAAAAAGGTCAATTTCACCCAGCCCATTTCCTACCATTATGGAGGAGTGACTAAAAATCAAGCTGTTACCATGATCCTTTGCAAAAAACAAAATTTCAGGGTCCCTTCTGATCGTAGGTGCCTATTTAGCTCTCTGTTTTTCATCATCTATATCTGAAACCAAGTCAAATCAACAAGTGTTTATTAAGTGCCTACTATATGCCAGGCACTGCGCTAAGTTCTGGGGATACAAAGAAAGACAAAAATAGCCACTGCTTTCAAAAAGCACACAGTTTAATGGTGTAGACAACATGAATACAACTATGTACAAACAAGATATACACAAGATAAAGTGGAGATAATCTCAAAAGGAAGCCATTAGCATTAAGAGGAAATGAGAAAGGTTCTTGCAGAAGAGGTGGGATTTTAGCTGAGACTTCAAGAGAAGTCAAGACTTGGAAATGAGGAAGGAGAAAATTCCAAGCTATAGCTTATTGATGACAGTGAGAAAGCAGCCTGGGCTCCTAACAGAGAGAAAGACTGAGTCTCCGAAAAGAAAGTAACTCCTGAACTTGGCATGCTAATTTCTGCTAAGGTGCTCAAGGCTTGATTCCAATAGGGAGACAAAAGTGCCTTCATGTGTTTTCTTGATGCTCACCACCAACCCTATTGTGGAATCTTTGTGAACTTCTACAGGGAGATTTCACCAACTTTTTTTCATATTCTAGAGCCAAATCATCCCCTGCATGATCTCCTAACAAAATCATGCAATAGTGGGTGGAGGAAAGAAAAATATTTACCCATTATCTATCTGATGAGCCCACAACTGTGACCTCACCCTAATTTGGAATCTGATCAATTTTACTAAAGGAGTTAAATGGTGGTTCACTTAATCAGTGAACCTTCTGCCAAGTTGCCAGAGATTTTAATTAAAAGAGTGGAAATGAAAGGTGGTGATTGTGAGGCCTGGCAAAACTAAGTATGGCTCCATAGCTGATTTTAATTAATGTGCAAAGGCAGATATTGTTTTAACCCTTCCAAAGTTTGCATAGGGTAGTTTCTAGTATTCCAGATCCAAGTTTCTCTATACTTTGAGAGAAATTTTCAACTGGCATGCCAAAACTATCCTATAAATCATAGTTATTTCAGCTCTTAAATTTCTGTGTTGAAGTATGATAATATTGACTGCATCATAGATGCTGAGGGAAGAAGGAAGGAAGGAAGAAAGAGGTAAAGGAGGGAAGTAAAAGGTGATGGAAGGAAGGAACGGTAAAGGAGAGAGAAAGAAAAGGCAAGGGAGAGAGGAAGAGAAGGAGGGAGGAAAGGAAGAGGAAACAGAGAGAGAGAGAGAATAGGGAAACAGAAGAAAAGAAGAATGGGGAAGAAAGGAAATAAGCATTCATTAAGTGTTACAAGGCACTGGGCTAAGTACTTTACAAATATCTTATTTGATCCTCATAACAATTCTGGGAGGTAGGGAAATAGAGTGGAAAGTAGTTTTCTGAAAATTTCCTCAGGAATTTATTGGTCGAATTATTCTTTCATACCTTTGTTCACTCATTTATCAAGAACTTACCTACAGGGCATAATCATATGTTTATTTTTATAAAGTAAAAGGTCAAGTTGTGCTTTTAATAAGCAACTTCTTAAGCAAATAGCTCTCAGGACCTCTGGGTTTTTTTCATCCATAAAACAAGGGGATTGGACTAGATGACCCCTAAGTTCCATTTCAGCTCTAAATCTATCATCCTGTGATCTTGATGGTCCTAGACCATGGACTGTGCTTCACATTCCATCCAACTATATGTTTCATCCATATCTTTGCCCAATTCCTGTCTTTGTTTTCTCTGCACCACTAGACCTCCTGAGACCATGCCCTGAGTAACATAATTCTCTAAGTTTTGGAACTACCATCCTGGAATTGTGCTCTTCTGACTGATGAGTCAATCAACCAAGTACATATGACCTACTTTGTCAAGTCAGCCTCAGGCCCTAGGAAATGCTTCACAAATGTTGACCCCCAAATATTTCCTTACAATCTACCCTGCTACAGGTCATATCCCATTACCCCTTTGCTTTGGGAATCAACCCTACCATCACTTTTGGAAAGGACATGTAAATCACTGTCTCTATGACTTCTCAAGTGAAATTGTCTTTCCCTGGTCATTATTTTTTTAAAATGTGTTTTCTTCCTCTATAATTCCTTTGAAGGGAGGGACCATCTTGCTACTGCTTTTTATGGCTTCAGCCCTTAGCACAGTAAGTGTTTTAAATGTTTTTTTTTATTCATTCATTAAGTGACCTGTCTAAGGTCACATTAGCTAGTTAATGGCTAATTGGAACTCTTGTCTCTTGAGTCTCTGAACAGTAAGATTACAAGTACATATTTCACAGTGTGGATTAGTGTTATTATATTTATTTCAAAAGATGTCGGATTTGATGGAGGTGGTGGTGATTGGCCTGTTAAGCTTTATGACATAGGAAGCTTCTATATTTATTAACCTTGCAGAATATCAAGTACAATTTTTGAGCAGCTATTCCATTTGGTCATGACCCCCCCCCGTCTCTCTCTGTCTCTGTCTCTCTGTCTCTCTCTCTTTCTCTCTCTCTCTCTTTCCTTAAACACCAAAAGAAGAGAACATACTGTTGTTGTTTTTCAGTCATTTCAGTCACATCTGACTCTTCATGACCTTATATGGGGTTTTCTTGGCAGAGATACTAGAGTGGTTTGCTATTTCCTTCTCCAGCTCATTTTACAGATGAGAAAACTAAGGCAAACAGGGTTAAGTGACTTGCCCCGGGTCATATAGCTAGTAAATATCTGAGGCCACATAAAGATGAGTCTTCCCAACAGCAGTCCTGGCAGTCTATCCACTGTGTCAGTAAGCTGCCCTTCCATATATACAGCAGAATAAAAAAGAGAATCATATATGAAACTGTGAATCTCCATTTCATACTACTTGCTTAAAAAAAGGATACAATACAAACATGCTACTTTTAAAACTGCTTTGCTTGTCTATGCTTCCTTCTGAATTTCTTTCTGGTACCTTCTACTGCATTTTAAAAAAATGATAAATGGCTTCCTTTTTTTGCATTTGTCACTATATCTAATTCCTCCTCTCCTTTCAACCCATCCCTTCAAATTGAAAACTAAAAAAAAAAAACTTGTCACAAATGTACATAATCAAACAAAACAAATCCATACACTGTTATTTAATGTATGAACGGGTCAAGATCAATCTTCAGGTCCTGTCTGTGACATAGGCTGACTGTATGACACATTCTGGCCAAGTCATATTTATTTTTATTTATACATATTTATGTATACACACACACACACACACACACACACACACACACACATATACTTACAGATGTGTGTGTATGTATCCTGAGAGAAAGAAAGAGAAAGAGACATTTGTAAGAAGTCCTAAACTGCTAAAATCTAGACATTATTCTTTAAGGCAATCCTGCCTCTAGGCCAGCGGTCCCCAGATTAGGAGTCATGGACCTCTGAAAGGCCAGGGAATGACCCCAGTGGAATTGTAATGACCCCAAGGGTGGTATGATCAACCAAGTGGACTATGGGAAGATGGATTACATCCTGCACTAGTCACTAGTGAGGCTTGTCTCTGAAACATCCTCACTAACCCTTCACCCATTATCCACCTAAAATTGCCCTCCTCAGCCCTTTCTTATTGCTGTGCAAGGTCCTGACCTTCCCACTTCTGCTGAGGGTTGGCCCCTTAAGGCAGTTATAATTTAATTACCACCTGCACAACCACAGCAGCATCTTCACACCCCTACTACGCCCACACCCTCCAACCCCCAGATCACCTCAGGGCTGTGAAAAGGGCCCCCTGGGAGCACTGTGCCTTTGACACAGTGACCAGTGAATAAGATCTCTGCTGTCTCCATATTTTGTTTTGGGTGGGAAAGAATGTGTTACACTGGATGAGCAGCCATGGATAGGTTGCAATTTGCACAGCTGAATTCATTACATTGTCTCCGCCTCCCATCCTCACCCCACCCCCAAACCTACCCTGCTTTCATACTTCTTCCTGTTCAGGGCATCAACATCCCACTCAGGTTGCAAGCTCCATATCGTGCTTTATTCTTCACTCTTATTCACTCCATATGTCCAAGCAATTGCCAAATCCTCTCCTTTCTACAATATATCTCTCCTTCTGTATGCTCTGCACTCGGCGTGCCAGTCCAGGTATTCATCACTTCTTGCCTGCATTATAGCAGGGGCTATAATTGGTCACTCTTCCTCAAGTCTCTCCCTTCTCTGATCCATCTTCTCTATACCCACCTACGGCAAGTCTGATCATGTCACCACTTTGCTCAATTAACTTCAGTGTCTCCTTATTGACTCTGGGATCAAATACAAATTCCTCTGCCATTGAAATCCTTCACAACCTACTTTGTTAATCTTACTACGTTTTCTTCTTGCCTTCTTGTGCTCTTCAGGCCAGCTAAACAGGTCTTTTGGTTAGTCCTCAATTTCATACAAAAACAATCAAAATATCCAAACATGAATGGGAAATTGAGGGATCCATTAAACAGAGCTATATAAAGAAAGAAGAATGGATTTATACTCAAAACTTTCTAAGTGCAAATCAGAGACAATTTATCTTTTCTTTTTGCTTTTGCTTGTATGAGAGTGAATATCAACACATGAAGAAACATGACACCTGATAAAAAGTTTTTTTTATGATCACTGACACTTATGACCTATAGTTTTTGTGATTGTATTGCAAATTTGAGCAAAAATAAAAATCTTTAAAGATGTAGCTGCTTGGCCAGCAACATTGATTAAAGTAATTGCTAACAAACAATTGTTATTTTCAAGTCTGTCCCATTTTCCAGAACATAAGCTGGCTTTTAGAAAATAATGAATTATGTATCACATTGCTTTTACTAAAAATACATAAGTAACATTTTATAAAGAACAAAAGGATCTTTTTGTTCCATTAATTTAAAAATATGTTTAAAATATTATGAACATTAATGAACTGGAGAGTGTCTAGAGAAGAACAACAGGAATAGTGCCTGGTACATAGTAGGTCCCTAATTAATTCACGTTGATGATTGACTGTTTGATTGAAGGACCTTGAGTCAACTTATGATGAAGAAATGAGCATGATTGAAGGAACTTGGAATTTGCCTGGGGAAGACAAGACTGAAGGGGAAACATGATAACTCTCTTCAACATTAAATGCCTACATGAATGGCTCTCATACAGAGGATTAGACTTATTCTGTTTAGCCCAACATGGCAGAACCAGGAGCATTTAGTAGAAATTGCAGAGAAGAAAATTTAGACAATGTCAAGAAAAACTTCCTTATAGTTAGAGCTATCCCGAAATGGAATGGGAAGTGGTGTATCATACCCCTACTCCTGGGTGGAAAGTCTTCAAGGAGAGCCTGGATGATCAATGTATTATATATGCCCCTAATCACCATGATCAAACATGTTACAGTGGACATTCCTTTCATATATGGATTCAACTAGCGGGCCTCAAATATCCCTTCAAACTCTCAAATGTATGATTTCTATAATCTCAGTATTTTTTACTTCTATTTTTGTGTGTTTTATAAGATATATAATATATGATATATATATTACTTTATAAGGTATATAATATATAATGGTATATACATTATTATGAATGTATAATATATAAATATATGTGGTATATAATAGGTCGAGAGGGAAGGATGAACAATAACAAGATTAGTACAGTAGTACATATAAGTATATTTAATTTGTAAGTAAATGTAGAGTGTTTGAAAAGATTTTTGGGCTACTCTACGTATTTTGGGAATAGCTGATTTTTAAAAATGACTGATAGGAGTATATGATCAAAAAAGTTTGGCAACCACTGAGAAGCTAATTAATTCTCCTTCCATCCTTCCCTTTTTCCCTTAACTTTTTCAATTTTTAATGGGTGGAGGTTCTATTTTTCATTTTAAAACATGGCAGCACCAAAAGTATATCCGGGATCCATTTTTTTTTCTTTTATGCTTTTAGAGAAAACTATGTTTCCTCTAACCACTTCTTGACAGTTCAGGGTCATCCTTCCAAGCATCTAGTATCCTATTGCGCTTCTGTTTCTGGAGATGTGTGATGTTTGATCCTGCACAGAGAAGCCTGAGAATGTTGTGCTTTTGGGTTCTCCTGTTGGCTTCCCAATCAGTTCATCAGTTGCCACTTTTTACTCTTAGTGGACCTGCTGGCAACATCAACCCTTCTCCCTACTGCTAATTTGTAGCTTCCTATCTGCTGTGGGTTTGACAAGAAGCTTGCCCATACTGTGAGAGGTGTGTAAAGCGGAAGGGGCTAGGAATGCAGCATTAAGTGTTCTCTCATGAAACAGTGAGTTGGCTGAGTGACATCTATTTTGACTGATCAGAGATCTTTTTTTTCAACTGATTTTGTGGCTCTTGGTTCTATTGTGTTGACTGTGCTATGAATATGTGGGCTATGACTACATTCCATAACATAATCGTAAAGCTGTGTCTGTGCAAGAATTACAAATGCTTTTTCAACTGTTCAAA
>NW_020951478.1:3042970-3165866 GCF_900497805.2 Vombatus ursinus
ATTAAACAAGTTTTTGTTGTGAGGATCAAATGTAATCATATATGCAATTTCTGGCTGTAAATAACTTAAAAAATATTTTATATATTAGGAAGGGTTGTTTGGAGGGTACAAACCTATGTTGTAGGGAACATCCCAGTGAGCAAACTCTACCCACTGATGCAAATCTACACCTGTCTGCAACTTAAAACTTAGGAGCACTGAAAAGGGTCACCTAGCCATTATGTGTCAGAGACAGGATTTGAAAGCCATCTTCTTGACTCAGAGACTAGCTCTCTATCCATTACACAATGTTGCTGCTTGTGGAAATTATTATTATTATTAGTGTTATATGGTAATCAGTATTTAGTATAGAGTCATTTCTGCCCCCCCATCCCATTACACTCTAAAGTATGTTTTTTTTATGTACCTAATTGGGATTGTATCCAATAGGTCTATAAACAGTCATAATCTCCTATCACTGATCATTGATTTAAAGTAGGAAATTGTCCTGAAGCAGTCAATACAGTTTTCTGGGAGCTATCTGTTTTGAATTTTATTAAAACTTTTATATCATTTTAATGAAATGAAAAATGTATTTTTCATTTAATCTAATGTATTAATTTTTAATTTGATGTTTTAAATTAAATTTTAATGTATTAAATTTTAATTTAATGTTTTTAAATTAAGTTTTGTTGTATTACTTTTTATTTTAATGTATTTAATTTAATATAAGTTTAATTCAATGTATTCAGTGCTTACTGTTTATTAAGCATTATCTTTGCCACCAAGGGAGATTCAATGATACACAAGACACAGATGGGCCTTGCCCTCATGGAGTCTGAAATAAAAAAGAAAGTAGGTTTTTCATTCAGAACATATTTTAATTGAGTATCAGTGCTAGAGAATATTTCCTTGAGGCTACTGTACTTTCATCAAGTAAAGTTGTACTGTGTTTTTTGTAAGATAGATGTGACAGGTGTTCTACACACCCAATGACTTTATTTAGATCTACCATATATAACCAAGAATACATGTATGTGATAGCTATAAATGTTAACCCTATCCTATGTCAAGTTTCAAATCAAGATTTTGCAGTCAGCAATAGTTTTACTTTTAATCATTCTCTTCTTTTAAAGCTTAAAATATTCATAGACTAGTTACTTATAGTGAGATGATGGCATTCTTTGATTTATACATAAAAATAAAGCAACTTTGTGTGTAACAGCCTTGGCTTTATCTATTATTGATGAAGACTAAAGCAGAAACAACTGTTATGACAATATACTTTAGAGAGCAGCCAGTGAAGAAATGAAGGATGAAGGGCCTTCTTTTTTTTTTTTAATTCTTCATTAGGCCAAGTTGATTAGAAAGGGGAAAGGGGAGTAAAAAACTAATGGTTCAAGAATTCAAAGGCAAGCAAAAAAGTGTGCAAAAACATAGGCCTTCCTAAATAAATAAATATCCTGGGGTCACTGATGCCTCACACTAATCTTGGATCTAGTTGAAAAATGATTTAATTACATTTCTACAGGAATTTCCCAAGAAATTTGTCTTAGTTTCTGCTGAAATGTGTCTTGTCCCAAAGGAAAGAGCAGCTCATATAGTTTCACTTGTTTACTAGAAATGTCTTAATTATGTTATATTTGGGCCAGAAGCTGAGAGGGACTTTCTCTACCAATGCAGATCAGCCCCTTCTCTACAAAAACAAAACAAAAAAAAAATAAGTGAGGGGCAACTAGGTGGCACAGAGGATAGAGCACCAATCCTGGAGTCTGGAAGACCTAAGTTCAAATTTGGCCTCAGATACTTACTAGCTGTGTGACCCTGAACAAGTCACTTAACCTCCCCACCCCCATAAAAGCAATTTAGTCTTTAGAAAGTTGTTTGGAGGCATTAAAAAGTTAAGTGACATATCCTGGGTCACACAGCCAGTATATGTTAGAGACAAGACTTAAACCTACATCTTTCTGATTCCCTGACTCCACTCTACCCGCTACACCACACTGCCTCTCATCTTCAATAGTAGGTGAGCTCAAATGATTTCTCTGTTCACAACTGCAGAGTAGAGGGTAATCCTTAAATAAGGTCTATCCAACCAATGTTGTTTCACACTAACGTTGTTGTTACATCAAAACTACTTTATACTGGTGGCTGATCTCCAGGAATGCAAATACACTCAGAACCTGATAAGTATACAATGGGGGATAACCCACCCCAGAGCCTCTAATACTTAAGTTAGTCAGAAAATAATTGCTAAGTAGGCCTGTGGCTGTGCCAGCAAATCCCAGGGAGCACTGACCTATGCGGGCACTCTGCTTCCAATTGCATATAGCTCTGCCTCAAGTGGGTTCTGGTTGCTGGTTTCTCCTTTTAGAGCCTGCAGCAAGACACAGGAGAAAGGCAAAACAGTTCTACAGGGAATAGTTACAGCATCATGGGTCCTGTCTTGTCATGGCCCCAGGTTCATCATGAACTCAAGAAACATGCGGGCAGCTCCCCATTGCCCTTGCCCCATCCAAAGGCTGAGCAACCCTAGGTCTCTTTAGATGAGAAAAAGGAGAAGTTGGAAGAAATGAAAGGGAGAGAAAGGAGAGGATTGGAGAGGAGAAATAGTATTAGATGATAAAGATTAAAGATTACATAACCTCAGGTCTCTGTGAAGGACTAATTTAAGCTCTATTTAAATTTTGGCCACCCAAGAACATAGAACTCACAGTTACATTGTTGGAATCTCTCCTACAAAATTCCCCCACCTCCCAGGTCTGGATTGCACAAAATCTAGATACAGACTAATAATTGGTATTATTTCTCTCTCTGTGTCTGTCTCTGTCTCTCTGTCTCTCTCTCTCTCTCTCTCTCTCTCTCTCTCTCTCTCTCTGTCTGTATATGTATATATATACATATATTCATATATATCTACACACATATACACACACATATACACACATATATACTTACACATACATACACATTTCTTTCAGAAAGATCTTACTTCAGGAGTATTCATATTCAGGGAGGCATCACATTTGATAGTAATATGCTCACTGCAATATTTGGACAAATGTATTTCCAGGGAAGCAATTAATTATGTTTGGTGGTATATTCTTATAGTCAACAGGCTTGTAAGTGGAAATATTTTAAGATGAAATCTTAAGCAATGCACACAACAATAATAAGCCATGGCACTCTAGTCCTCCATCAAAAGGTACTTGTCTTCTGAGGTAGTCTAAATCCATACTCTCTTCTCAGTAAAAGGAACAGTGAGTAAGTTCCCAAAGATTTTAGGATATTTCCTTAGAAATTGTTCCAAGATACAACTTAAATAATTGCATTTAACCTGGTGAAATTCCCCTGGCATTAGGCCCTTCCCTTAAAGCAAAGATTCATAATGTGGGGTCTCCTTTTTAAAAAAAATACATATTTTGATAACTGTTTCCAGATTATTGGTTCCCTTTGTAATCCTTTGTATTTCATTTTGTGCGTTTTAAAACATTATTTTAAGAAGGACACCGTAGATTTCACCATTGCCAAAGGAGTTGATGACACAAAATGTGTTAAGAACCTCTGCCTTAAAGCTTTGCTCTCACCTTTACTCTTATTTCATGAAACCATGTTTTTTGTCAGAATTTAGTTTTGGAAGAGACCTTTAAATAAAAAAGAACATGTCTTTCCTTTGCTCTTTGGATCATCTGCAATTTTTATTCTTCTGTGACTCTAGTGTCTCATGTTTTTGAAACTATGTGGTATCACTATGAGAATACTGACATTGAAAAGATGAGCTTTTGTAACAGTGAGCAATTAAGAATACAAATAAGAAGCATTAAATCAAGTGCTAAACATTTCCTAAACACACTGCAGCCTAATTAACTCCTGCTATTCATTTCTGGGCCCAGCTCCAAATCACCTGTCTGCAGGACCTAGGACATACACAAATACACATAGGTATCAAATACATTTGATAAATATTATCATATAGATGTAGATAGATAGAGATATAGATTTAGTCATAGACAGAGTCATAGCCATAGATGTTAACATAAATATAGTCATAGCCATAGATAAATACAGACATAGATATAGATATAGACAAAGATAGAGACAGAGATAGATATAGTATCAATATAGATAGATATAGATATAAGTGTGGGCATACATATAGATAGATACAAATATGCATATATACAGACACAGACGTAGACATAGACATAAAATCAGGCAATATGCATTTTGCATCCCCTTTAGGCAGCTAGGTTTGCTATTTTGTTGTTGTTGTCTTGTTTTGTATTCTGTAATCTCAGTGAGAAAACCCTGTAGTGTACCAGAGTTCAGCATAATGCAATCAGCACACATATTTCTGAATAGGTAAATCTAGAGGATCTCACTATACTTATAAGAAATGTTTCTCTTCTCTTAGGATTTTGTGCCAGACATCAGTAATTAGCTGATTCTTGTATGTGAAGGGAGTTCATTTCATTTTTTATGATGTTTTGTGCACACTTTTTCCAGCACCTTACAACTCTTATTTTAGAAAGCAGTCATGATATATAGACCCAAGGCTTCTGAGTAACTAAAATCCTTTAGTCTCTTTCGTTTCTGGAGAAGGGGAAGGGAATATACATTTATATAATATCTGTTATGTGTCAAATCCTCTACAAACATTATTTCATTTGATCCTCACAACAACTTTAAGATGTACATGCAGGTGCTATTAATATCTCCATTTTATAGTTGAAGAAACTGTAGCAAACAGAGCTTGTAATTTGTCCAGGGTTACACAGCTGGAAAGTGTCTGAGTCTGAATTTGAACTGGGGTCTTTTTGCCTTCAAGCCTAGTACTATAGTTACTGCACCACCTAGCTGATTTCTGGATCCCAAACCAACTTTGCAACATTTTGCTAAAGTATGCAAACAATATAGCTAGCGGAGTTATTAGAATGATATCTCTTTTAACTTTGAGTGTGCTTATTTGCCATGGAAATGAAGTTGCAAAGACACTATCTTCTCTGAATGTTAGAAAATTTAAAAATACAACTATGACAAGAGCCCTAAAATAGATTGTTTTTCTTAAAAACTGTTCTTGAAAAGTTCATTGAGAAATATATTAACTTGAGGATTCCAGTCATTTATAAGGGATTAACAGATCAGTCAAACTACCTACACATAATAATGTGACAAATTGATTCTTAATGTTTTTCACAGAGAACAACATCTTATCTTGATTCTTTTAAATGTCTATGAACATGGAATAAGAAGTATTCCTAGGCTAGAGTGAATTATCTCTCCAGCTCATCCAAAGCGTGCAGCTGCCTTCCATGTTGAATTTAAACAATAAACATAATGGCCATTGCACAAGATTAACTAGGCTTAAAAACTGACGGTGGAAGAAAGTCACACTAAGGAAACTGCTTCTATGAGTGAACCATGTTTGATACTGGTTCTTAGTAGTATGGTATTTCTCCCTTGAGAGGTGGCATTCGCCATTTCAACCTTCAGAAGGTTGATATGTTTTCAAGTCACCTGTTGCTCTACATTTTCACAAGCTTGTGGACTCCAGGGATCTGTGGAGAATGCCTATATGTGAATGAAAAAATGGAACATTCCTTTTTACGGGTCTAATAACTTCACTTCAAAGGCATTTAAAAAAGGATCATATAGCTAGACACTGTTGTTGTAAGTCTCAAATGAGATAATGTGTATAAAACAGTTTGTAAACTTTAAAATAACATATACTGATAATGATGATGATGATGATGATGATGATGACTCCTGCTCTATTCTGTACTAGTAAAACAAAGAATCTATGGTATAGAACTGGGATAGTTTTTGATTTTGAGAATTACTTTCTAACTACCTGGGGAATTGCTTTTACCTGGGGGGTATATTTTTATTGAAGGAAGTGACTATTTGAATTTTCTGGCTCTGAGTCATCTATTGCACTAGATATTGAACCATGACTGGGACAAACGGTCTGCTTCTAGAAGTAGTGAAGTAGTGGATTACCTCTCACTCAAATCTTCAAACAAAGGCTGAATGACCACTTGCTGGGTATATTACAGTGCATATTTCTGTTCAGGTACAGGTTGAGTAAGATGACCCATGAAATACCTTCCCATTCTGAGGCTCTGTACGGTTGTGAATTGTGTCCAGTGCACACTCTTTAGTAGCTTATATTCTATAACCAGAGCTAAGACATCCATTCAATCTATAATACAAAGTTTTATGTGGTAAAGGTCACAATGGTTGTACAGAATACAATACAATTTGGGGGGAAGTAGAAATCACTTCTGGCAAGGTTCATAAGGACCTTCATGAATATTTTCTTTCAGTTGGTTATTGAAACAAAGGCAGGATTCCAACAAGCAGAGAGGAGGAGTTTGAATCCTTTAGTTAATGGACTTTTTGATGACATAGATTCCTTTGACAATCTGGTGAAATCTATGTACCCTTTCTTAGGAATAAGGGTTTTTATAGGCAGCTAGATGGTACAGTGGATAGAGTGCTAGGCCTGGAGTCAGAAAGACCTTGGTTTAAATCTGACCTTAGACACTTACTAGTTGTGTGACCTTGGGCAAGTCACTTAGCCCTGTTTGCCTCAGTTTCTTCAGATACAAAATAGAGATAACAGCACCTACCTCGAGGGTTGTTGTGAGGATCAAATGAAGTAATATTTGTAAAGTGCTTAGCACAGTGCCTGGCACATAGGAGGTGCTGTATAAATGCTAGCTGTTACTATTAATTATTATTTTATTATTATTAAATATATAAGATTACAAAGGAAACATATTAAAATACAGTTATTAAAATTTATTTTTATAGTTCAAGTACTTTAGGTTAAGAACCCCTGCTTTAATTGGAGGGATAAGTACAAAAGATGAGAAAACTGAAAGCCTGTTTGAGGAATGCTGAGAGGTTGGCGGGAGCACATGATATTTGTAGGGGAGCTGCAAGAGATAAGATAGGGAAAGTAGGTTGGAGTCAGATTGTGAAGAATTTTGACTTCTAGACTAAAGAAGTTGGATTTTATTGGCTAAGCAATGGACAGTTACTGAACATTTTTGAACAATGTGATGGTAAGATGATCAAAGTTTTATTCAGACTAATACGTCAGTGCTGTATGTCAGTAGCGTCTGTGAGAATGCACTAAGATAGGGGAGTGTCTGGAGGCTTGATGAGACAGAAATGAAGTAGAAGAAGAGGGGTGAGGATTCAGAGAAATGTTGAGGTTGGGAAAGAGGGTAAGGGAACAGAAATGTTTTAGGAAAGAAAGTTTAGGATGTTCATGTCACACATAGCCTCAGTCTTCTCAATAAGTAAGAAATGACTTCATCTTCTGAGAGGAAAGGGGACAGGGGCAAAGAAATGGTAGGTAAGGGGAAGAGGGAGAAGGAGAGAAATGACACAGTATTTTGAAAGGGCCGGGAACATTGTTTTGGAGAGTTTGGTAAGGAATCGACAAGATATCAATGAAAGGATTGCCCAGAAACATTGAACATATCTAACATTGTAGTTAAATATGGTGGGGTGGTTATTTTCCTTCATTCTCAAGGAGAACCAAAATAACATCACTATGTCGAGGTCAAGGTACATTGTATCTGATTATGACTGATCAGACCAATACAAGCTTGGAAGACTCTACCACAGGTCAGTAGCAAATGGTCTGCATAAAGTTAGATATAATGAATTGTAGTGGCCTAGGACTATCTTCAGTGACACTGGGAAATGAGGGGATGGAATAGAAATAGAAAAATATAATCATAACCACAACTGCAACCACAATAACAACAAGAGTAAAACTCTATAGATGTGCTAGGACTGGGCATTGGTGCCATAAAAAGTTAAGGATATAGGAGAATTGAGGATATTACACAAGAGTAATTTTGGAATAACAGAGTTGAGAGTAGAATCAAAATTAGACGAGATCACAGAGAGATAGAAGAGCATAAGATTCTAGATTTAGAGCTGAAAGTGACCTTGGAGATCACCTAGTTTAACCCTTCATTTTACAGTTGAGGTAACTGGGATTCAGGGACATCAAGAAACTTACCAAAAAGTCACGCAAGTACTAGGCAGTACAGTCAGAATCTAAACCCAAGCTTTCAGTCTCCAAATGCAGTGCTCTTTTCATTGTACCAAAGGACAAGCTAGGAAGGCAGGTCAAGTCAGTAGAGGATTGATGTACTTTTACTATCACAATAAAGACTGTTGATAGAAAGAGTGTGTTATAAGTGGACCTCAAAAGAGAAAGTTTTGTTATCATGGTGGCAGAAGCACTTCATTCAAAACACATATATGGGGGCAGCTAGGTGGTGCAGTGGATAGAGATCCAGCCTTGGAGTCAGGAGGACCTGAGTTCAAATCTGGCCTCAGACCAAACACTGGACACTTACTAGCTGTGTGACCCTGGGCAAGTCACTTAACCCCCATTGCCTCACCAAAAAAAATAAAAACAAAACACATAGATGAAGCAACCACTGTGTGTACGTGACAGAGATACAAGGAGAAATAAAACATGGTGTGGGGGCAGCTAGGTGGCACAGTGGATAGAGCACTGGCCCTGAAGTCAGGAGGACCTGAGTTCAAATCCAACCTCAGACCAAACACTGGACACTTACTAGCTGTGTGACCCTGGGCAGGTCACTTAACCCCAATTACCAAAAAAAAAAAAGAAACCCAAAAAAACGTGGTCTGAAAAAAGCATTGGGGAGCAAGATGTCTGTCCATTCCTTCTCTTCTCACAATGAGAAGGGTAAGAGTCCCTCCACACACACTTATCCTAAGAATCATCAGGCACTGTCATTTGTTTTGCAGTTAAACTCTCCTATAAACGTTTTCTCCTGCATTTAAATATGATCTTACCAAGAGCAGGAATTGTCTTGTTTCGCTATTTCTGTGCCCATGCTGTTTCACTTACTCACTCACTCACTTATTCATTCATTCATTCATTCAGTGAGTAGAAATTTAGATGAACAATAGTAGGAGAAGTAGTTGCCTCTGCTGAAATGAGCTATTGGGTAAATAATGTCCAATGGGTAAATCCGTGTTTTAGATAAGGTGATAGATAATATGAAGAGAATACTCATCGAAAAGGTAAACTATAGGGCAATTTTCTGCCTATAGAATAGAAGTTTCACAAGATGAGATGGAAGGACCTAGACCTTGATTGGACAGGATGGACTGAAGGTGAAGAAGGAAATCTTGCCTGGATATGAATGAGAGTGAAGAGTGGGAGGAGAGGGTTTCAGAGGAGAAATGCGAAGTAGGAAGACTTCCTGGAGAAATTTAGAGGGTTGATCAGCCACTATGTTCCCAAGTGGAATGGGGGTCAGATAGCTCCTTTGAAAATTAGCCCCACCCCCAGATTCTGAGGAGACTCAGATTGTAAGGGTGAATGGGTGCTAAGCAAGAAGCCAAGGAGTTTTTTAACAGGCACCAGAGAGACACCGGAAGCAACATCTTGTCATCAATTCTTGGTGGCAACTTTGGGACATTTCCTGCAGTAGCCAGAGAAGACTTTCATAATAGGGCTATGCTAAGATGGCGGCAGGGCTCCAAGGTGTCAAGGTTAAAGGGGGCAGATACAGAGAGAAATCTGCAGTACAGGTCAGCACCTCTTCCAGTAAAGGAGAGATCCAGAGTGTGGCCTTTAGAACTTTCAAGTCCCTGTAATCCCAGAGTGTGTTGACTGCTTCTGCTCCATACTGGTTCGACTTTGATCCTTAAAATAGGATGCTTCCCACCTTGACTTGATATACAACAGCACTCTGAAACTGACTCCCCAACAGACATCTGATTCCTCAGAGCTTCCAGAAGAGGGATGGGAGTGAAGGGAGGTGTGGGAGGTGGGGAGAGTGGTAGTAGTAGATTTTGCATTATATAGTATCGCTTGCACTAATAAAAATAGAGGATTCTAAGAAGCTGTAATCCATGTTTATTTTCAGCAACCAATGTAACTAGAAGATATAGAATAGCAGGTGGTGTTTTGTTTAATATAGGCAACTAATCCTTATGATTAAAGTCTGAGGAATTGTAAATCACATATGTTGTCGTGCTTTCCAGCGCAGACTCTGTTAATTTTACTTAAGAAAAAAATTTAATAGTTCTGAGAAGTTATTGAGTAAAATTCTTCTAGTTCTTATTTTGTTCAAAGCATTATATGTTTCCTACAGCTTGTGAAATGTCTTTCTGAAACTATGTCTAATGACTAATTAAGGGGAGAAATGACTCTTCTATTTCCTGAGCCAGAAACAAGTGGGGAGGAAAGGAGGGGACGGGTCCAGGAGCCTAAATAAGCATCTAAGAAAGCTCAATAAATTGGTTGCATAAATTAAAGCTAGTATAACAATGGCCTGGTTAATGCACTAGATCACCTTCAATTTAATGCTATGTGGTATTATGTGGGGATCAGTTTTCAAGAAGATAAATTAAGCAAGAGGGTGCCAGCTCCATAGAGGATCTCATAAGTGCCAGAAATGTTTATCACATTGCTCTCTCATTTCCCTCACTTAATACATATTTTGAAGCCTTTTTGAGTTGGATTGAGAATCTAGTTTTAGAAGTTTGTGTTGTTGTTTTACCTCTATTAGTTATAGAATTATTACTTTTTACTTATTTAAGCTTTCATTATTCTGGTGGGTTGAAAGTGGAACAGATCCTCAAAATTGTTAGGAGAGTGTTCATTTCTCTTTTTCCCCTATAAAATCTTTCATATGCACCCTTGAGAAAAATTATTTATTCACTGTGCTGTTGAGAATGGTTATTTTTCTTTCTTTCTTTTTCATTCTGAACTTAACAAAAGAGCACTTCCATATTCAATGTGGAACCAAAAGAGAGGATTGTATGTGAGGCTGTAAATTTCTGTTATGGAGAGTTTGATTTTCTTTTTAGGTATATAATAAATTCAGCAGGTAACTTTCAAAGCTATCCTGGTAGTTTGTAATTACTTCCTACTGTTTTCTTGAAAGATTATTTTTCCTATCCCTAAAGTCTTTACGATTATTGGCGTAAGTTTTCCAGTAATGATCTTCTTACTATTCTCTTGCTATTACTGGAATAAGTTTTTATCTATATCTACATTATAACATGGAGGGATGAAATAAAACGGGAAGGGGGAGGGGAGTCTTTGGGCAAATTATGTGTGAGGGAAGGATGTGGATTTGAAGGAATCTTTCTTTATTGTGATTTCCCAAATATGTTGAAACCCATGACCTATACTTTGGGGCCAGCTGGGGGAGATGGTAGAGCCCTCTGTACAACAGGAACAGTTTGGGACATATAGCAGCCAATGGTTACTACCTGACTGTATATCCCCATACATACTCCTGTAACTGTAATTCTGTAGCTTGTCCATAATAGGGATATAGGTTTGGACAAGTATAAAAAGATCCTACTCAGATTTAGGAATACACACAGCTCTCAACCCGTGGATTCACTTACAACTGTTGAATACCAAAAATCTATAGACAAAATCGGTTTCAGAGGTGCTTTGTTAAAAGAGACATACAGGAGCAATTTGTTTGGGCATGCTTTTTCCAGCCAAAAATGACAGCTCTGAAAGGGTCAGAATAGCCTCCAGATACTTCCTAAAGACGACAGCTGCAGATCTGCATTTGTCTTAAGTTCCAGAGAACATTAGAAAAAAGTCACAGAAGTAGGTTAAGTTATTCTGATTGGATGTCAGATTCACCCTCTTCAGAACCTAAGCTCATTAGTCCACTTGCCTTTCCATTGTTCCCAAGTTCTGGTGCATTCTATGTTCTTTCATTTGTTTAAGTTGAGTCCATTAAGCAAGGTGGGCTCAGCCACAGAATGAAAGCAATTGAATAGGCTCATCTTGCTTTTTTTGGTATCACCTATTATCAGTTTTCTTTCATCATTTACTTAAAGTATAACACTTTCCCTTCCTCTCATTTCTTTATTGATTTTTCTCCCCTAGTACTGTGGAGGACACTACCATCCTTCTAACACTCAGGCTCTCAGTATGTTGCTGAGTCCTATTTATTCTCCCTTCACAACAATTTCTTGTATCCAGGCATACCTTGGAAATATTGTGGGTTCAGTTCCAGACCACTGCAATAAAGCAAATATCACAACAAAGTGAATCCCATGAATTTTTTGGTTTCCCAGTGCAAATAAAAGTTATGTTTACACTATGCTGTAGTCTACTACATGTGCAATTCTATTATGTCTAAATAAACAACATACATATCTTAATTTAAAAATACTTTATTGCTAAAAATTGCTAACCATCATCTGAACCTTCAGCAAGTCATCATCTTTTTGCTAGTGGAGGGTTTTGCCTTGATATTGATGGTTGCTGACTGACCAGGGTGGTGGTTGCTGAAGGCTGGGATGACTGTGGCAATATCTTAAAATAAGACAACAAAGAAGTTGGCCACAATGATTGACTCTTCTTTTCACTTGAACACTTAGAGGCCATTGTTAGGGTTATTAATTGGCCTAATTCAATATTATTGTGTCTTAGGGGATATGAAGGCCAGAAGGGAGGGAGAAAAACAGGGGAAACAGCCAATCGGTGGAGCAGTCAGAACACACACAGCATTTATTGATTAAGTTTGCCGTCTTATATCAGTGCAGTTCATGATGCCCCAAAACAATTAAAATAGTAACATCAAAGATCACTGATCATAGATCACCATAACAGATGTAATAATAATAATAATAATGAAAAAAGTTTGAAATACTGTGAGAACTACCAAAATGTGACCCAGAGACACAATGTGAGCACATGCTGTTGGAAAAATGGTACCAGTAGACTTGCTCAGTGCAGTCTTGTCACAAAACTTCACTTTGTTAAAAATGCAGCATCTGTGAAGTACAATCAAGTGAAGCACAATAAAACAAGGTATGCCTGTATATTCCCTTCTCTCCTCTGACTCTGCCACCACCCTCATGCAGGCAATCATCCCTCAGGCCCAGACTATTGCCATAGCCTCCTGGTGGGGCTCCCTTCCTCAAGTGTCTCCCAAATCCAATCCCTCTTCAGCTCAGCTACCCAAGTCACTTTCCTAAAGATTTGGTCTGACCATATCACCTTCCTTACTCAGGATCAAATACAAAATCTTCTGCTTGGCATTTAAAACCCTTCACAACCTGACCCTTACTTTTCCAGTCTTTTCACAATGTATTACCCTCCACAAATTCTGTGATCTAGCTGCATGGGCTTACTTACAGTTCTTTCGAACACAATACTCATTCTCGGAACCTTTGCACCATCTATTCCTCATGCCTAGAATGTTCTCCCCTTTCTGTCCCTACCTTGTAGTTTCCCTAGCCTCCTTTCAAACTCAGTACAAATCCCACCTTTTATAGGAAGTCTTTCCCTTCTCTAGGTGTCTTTCCATTTGAGATTATCTTCTATTCACTCTGTCTATCATATCTATCTATCTATCTATCTATCTATCTATCTATCTATCTATCTATCTAGTATATGTGTATGTATATATACATACATATATAAATACACACATACATACATCATATGTCTTTGTGTATGTATATATAGGATTATTTGCATGTTGCCTCCCTCATTAGAATGTGAACTCCTTGAGGACAAGAACTGTTTTTGCCTTTCTTCTTAGCTAGTACCTGGCACATAGCAGGCATATAATAAAAACGTGTTGACAGACTGAAGTATATTGTTGGTTTTATCCCATTTCCCACTTTTTGTGGGGTGGTGGGGGTGGAGGTTGGAAGGGTGATATGATATGATCCTAAGATTACTTGCCCAATGTCAGTGGAGGAGTCAGTAGCAGAAGTAGATTTCAAACTCAGACCCTCCCATTCTAACACACTGCTCTTCCTGTCCCCTCCCCCCACCACCCAACACACAGTCTTTCCTATGAGTTTTTATTTTTTCTTTGTACAATATTCTTTTTAAGCAATCAGCTCTTATCTGCTCTTTTTGTGGCATTCCCAATAATATTTCCAGTCCTGAATCAATTAAGTAGGTTCCCTTTCACATTTCCCCACTTTTGTCTTCCCTTTCTCTCTTCCTTGTTTCACAACTTTCTTGTACTTTTTATAATGCTTCTTTAAGAACACCCAGAGGGCAAAAGGAGTTCCCAATGCCCCCAGCAGTAATGGATTATTCTAATAGTACCACTTGCTTTCAAATGTGAATCTGCTACTTAGAAACTCTGGATTTCTTCCAGAACTATGAGAAAAGCTGATCTCCTCTAAAAGGGGAATACTTGCCCTTCTGTGGAGTATTTTTAATAATAAATTTCATAATAATTTTAATAATAAAAATACTCCTATATGCAACTGGTAAGAAAACGAGACTTTCTTCTGAATACCAGAAATTGGAAGGTTTCAATATTTCTTAACTGCCTTCACATTCTCCATTAAGAAGGTGCTTCTCAGCCTAGAAAACAGAAGGTTGAATTTGGCATGCCTGGAGCTCTATGATGAAGCTATATCTCTCCGGTAATGTGTATGTTTTTGAACCTGGCTCATTAAAAGGAAGGCATTACCTGCTTTCTTTGATGGTTGTTTCTGATTATACCTGTTAAAGAGATAAGCACTCCTTTGTTAGTTGCATGCAGTTTATATTCTTAGCTGAAAAGTCTATCCATCAAAATAGTAATTAGGTATAACATCTCAGGAAGAAATTACAATGAGCACTTTAAAAATTCTTTTTTGTTCAGGAGATACATAGAATACCATATGTAACTGATTCCTAACATTGAAAATAGGACTGTGGCAATTCCTAAAATGCTTCACTTTATTCAACACCAAAACAGAGATCTCATGGGTATGGTAATAACTGTAGGGAAACTCTGATTGACTGCACAATTTTGTCATCATATACAATGAGCAATCCAGGAGGAATTCAAACATTGTACCTCAAATTTACCATCCCTATGGCCTTGAATAAATCATTTGACCTTCTTGGTTCTCACTTTCCTAATTTGTCAGATTAACCATTTGGACTAGATGGCCTATGAGATCCTTTCCACCTCTAGAGCTATCATGCATGGGGTGTTACTGTGTAAGTAGGGAAGGGAAAGTAGGGAAGTAATTTAGTTTGGATGGAGCACAAAGGTAAAGCATTTTTTGTTATAACTTGATTGCATTCCCATCTCTCCTTTCTCCATATCCTTGGGACTTCCATAACCCGATCTGTGGATTCCAGAGGGAACAGAATAAAGGGGTCACCATTGGCCACTACCACCAGAATGTCCTCAGACCCAACAGCTACAAATGGCAAAACAGAGAAGTTATGGATTGAGGAGAGAGAAATGAGTTCAGAAATGGATACATTCATCCTACCACTAACCAGAGTAAACTGCTATTCCATTATAATATCAACATGTTTGAAGCCTTGAGTCATATGTTGGTTTATTATATATTTAAAGTATTGTTTTCTCCATCATAGCTCTGATTTTCTTTCAGAGAAAGTCATTTCTCAAACCATGAAAGAGAATTTAAATGAAAGGCAGAATATTTTAACAAATGATTTTAATTAACTTGTAAGTCCTTGTCTAGGGGCCCTACAGAACCATGTGCTTCAGATCTGTGTCAGACAAGTGGCTAAACCACAGATAAGAAGGGAAAATGGCCAAAGTCTAGTTTTATGAGGCTTCTGATGAGTGAAGGGAACTTACAGGAAAATGTCTTGGTTTAAATAGTGGTACTAGTCCTATCACTATTCTTTGTTACCAAGGAGAGGTCTCTGCTTTTCAAAAGGTGGGTGAATATAAGCTTGTAATTTATATCATTTATTATTTCATACTTGGAAAGCTGACAGACTACATAAAATTAGTTTCCAATCATTCTTTTATTTAAAGCAAATGAAAAAATATAGCTATTGCTTCCTTCTATGTGTATCATTGTGTATTTCAACTGCTCTCGCCATCTTTATTTTCATTAGTGCTATTTCTTCCTCCTTATGCTAAATGTCAGGTAATAAGAGCTCAAATTTGGTAGCTCCATTGTCACTGGTAGAAAAAAATAGTTCAACACACAAATTTGAACATATCATTCCCATTTTTCATCTATTTGCTGATTTTTTTTCTATGTCATTTTAAAATACTCGGGCTCATTTGGCTTAATTCTCTTTCCAGGCTTCCAATAACTTTTTCCCCTCCATTTTTTTCTTACTATCTTATGGGGTAATACTACTCACATTCTTCCACTGTTCTCTGTAAGATTTTTCAAATGAGTTTATGTTCTGAAGCAGTATTGCCTTTGGCTCCCAAGTCTCTCTATTTGGCAAGTAGATCACATTCGCTGGCTGAGGCCATTCTGCAATTTTTTGGTACTGTGGCGACTCAGTCTACCACTATACCATGCTGTTAATTATGATTTATAGAGGAGGATGTCTAGATAAGTGCCTATTTACGAGAAATGAATTGGAATAAGGACAGGATCTGTGATTTCATTGATTAATATAGGCGACTACCAGAGTAGGAAATTGCCCCTACCAATGCAAGTGAATACCTCATCTGCAACTTAGTCTTAAAAAGTTGTCTAGGGCACTGAGAAGCTAAGTGTATGTATTAGAAGCAGCATTTGAACCCAGGTCTTCTGTTTCCAAGGTTAGTTCTCTCTCCATCACTCCACATCACCTCTTTGACTAAAGGAGAAGTAGTTAATAAAATTATATTTTGGTTTTATTTTATTCTTATTTGTATATCCCTGAGCTGTATATTTCAATATTTTAATTAGACAAAAAATGGAAGACCAGGAAAATGGGAAGTAAAATAAAAGATGATTTAAAATATACTCCGGTGTATTTCAGTAAGAAATTGTGACTTTAACAATACTTGCACTGTCATGTGCTATTAGAACTTGAACAAACATGAATTGCTAGCATAGTTTAAATGGAGCCAATAGGTAAACCTAATAATTGAGTTGCTTTTTGCTTCTATATTTATTATTGCTAGAACAAAAGTGACAAAGGGAATTACGTTATCCTATTTGGAGTCATTATTTTCCACAAGGAAACAAAAGAACTATTCTATATTCTCCATGTTGATTATATTATGGCTTATGTCAAGCTGATGAATTGAATCTCAAAGCATGTATCTAATAAAGTGCAATGAATTCAGTAGGCATCAATACATATTGATGATAACGAAAGGCTTTTAGTTGCAAGTGAAAACACAATTATGAATATTAACTTTAAAAATAAGTCATTTGTTTTTTCTTTATGGATATTCCAATATAGAGGCCAACAACCTTTTATTCATAACCTTGACTCATCCACCCTGTAAAGGGTGTATAATAACAAGCTTTGCTTTTGAAGGAGGAAGGAATATAGTTTTGATTTGCCACAATTGCATTTTTCCTGTCAGAATGTGGGCTAGGTCAATTCCCTCTCATGTGAAAGGGACATGTACCGCTGTGATGCCCAGTGGATATGCCCAAGCTATCCCACCCAGAGATGGCACATGACAAAGACGAGTCAGTTGGAGAAAATTGGTTGATAATGGCTGAACTATTACACTAGGCTGTTCTACAGTGTATAAAGCCTTTAAACACCTCTTAAAAACAACTAATACCGTTATCTTATCACGGTGGCCATATTTCAAAAGAAGTGGCAGTTGCTGACTACCCTGGTGTTTCCCCCTTCATTTGCTTCAATTCATATAAAATAAATATTTATCGCTTAATTACTATGGACAGTGAACTATAAGGAATACAAGAGAAGCAAATTTGTAATTCTGGAAATGAGTAAGACCTACCTCCCAGTGTTGTTATAAGGATGAAATACCCTGTGCAAACTTTAAAGTGCTCTATGAATGCTAGCTATTACTAAATAAGACCAAGTCCCCAACTCAGAGGAACTTATACTTTAATGGAGGATAAGACAAATAGGAAACAAGGTAAAATTAGAAAAATGCCTTAAACAGTATTCAAGCTTTTCTTTGGGGGGTCAGAAGAGAAGACGATGCTACTCTGTTGTAGGATCAGGAAAAGGTTCAATGGAAGAAGTAGCATTTGAGGGATAGTGTTAAAGGACAGGCAGACATAGTAGGCAGGGCACTTATAAGACCTTAGACTGAAAGCTAGAATGGGCCTTAGAGGCTTTCTTCCTTATTTTACTTATTTTACAGTTGAGGAAATGGAGGCTCCAAGAGGTTAAGTTATTTACCCAAGTTCCTAAAGGTAGTAAATGTCAGAGCCAGAATTTGAACACAAGTCATCTGTTCAGCACATTTCCCACTTCCATGGTGACAGAAGAGCACAGACCATGCTCAAGAAACACTGCAGAGCAGTTTTGGTCATTATGTAAGTCATGTATTTGAAAGCAGTAGGAGATAATGGTTTGTTGCTGTTGTAAACCTTGAGAGGGTCATGGGGAGCAGGAGTCTGCTGAAGCTTCACTTAATTACTAATCTAGCAGGTTTATGAAAACCTGGGAGAATTAGGGTAACTACTGATAAATTCCTCCTTAGGAGCAAGGTCGTAATGAAATCAAATGAGATATTTGTAAATCATTTAGCACAATGCCTGGCACTTGGTAAGTGCTATATAAATGCTAATTCCCTTTCTCTCCCTCAGAAGAGGTTAGATGGTCTAATTGGAGTACCCTTGGTGCAAGAGGACTTAGGAAAAGCAAATTGCCCAAGAATACTTGGTTTTCATTATAACTTCAGCCCCATCTTTCTCCACACCACTCTCTGCATGCGATGAGGGTGAGAAGTCTCCAAACAATCAATCAATCAACAAATATCTATTAGGCTTTTACTATGTTCCAGGTACTATGCTACATGCTGGAGATACAAAGGAAGGGCAAAGCAGTCCCTTCCCTCAATGAACTTACACATTCTAATGGATAAAACATCATTTAAATAATGAGCTCCATATAAGATAACATATGATGTAGGTGGAAGATAACTTCAGAGGGGAAGGCTTGAGCAAATGACCAGGGTGAGAGGGGTAAGAAACAACAATCTCCTGCAGAATGTAGAGAATGTAGAAGGTAGAACACAGAATTCTAGGCCTAGGGGACCACCAACACAGAGACACAGAGATGGGAAATTGAATGTTGCATTTGAGCAACAGAAAGTAGGCTAGGATGACTATACTTTTGAAGTAAATCATCAGACCATCTGGAAATATGAATAATTTTGCTGCCTCTTTGACAATATTTCTGCCCTTAACTTCCTTTTCTCGTTTTACTACGATCACTTGAATTTCTAAAAGTCACATAAGCAGCTAGGCTAGAGTAAGGAAGACCTAAGCATAAATCTAGCGCCAGAATTCGAAACTGAGGGCATGCTCATTAATTGGGGAGCAGTTGAATAAAGTCATGATATATAAATATGATAGAATACTATTGTACTATCAGAAATGATGGTTTTAGAAAGGGGATGGTTTTAGAAAATTCTGGGAAGACTTATATGAAGTGATGAAAAGTGAAGTAAGCAAAATGAGGCGAACATTTTACACAATGATAGCAATATTGTAAAGATAATCAACCATGAAAGACTTGGCAACTCTGATCAACACAAATAGTTCACCACAATTTCAAATGACTCATGATGAAAAATGCTTTCCCCCTCCAAATTGGAATTGGAATTGGTTTGGGTCTCCATATGTTTGTCTTGCAAAAGTAGTTAAACATCAACTAAATATGATAGAGTATTACTAAGGCCCATCATGTGAAGCCCTATTCAGGAAAGATTCAAATTTATAAAAATGAGAATGATTATACATTGCATCCTAGAATTCTGCTGAACTCTAACCTCTTTAGGACACATCTCTAATGTTATGTTCAGTACTGGAGGCAACATTTTAAGGAGGGCATTTATAAGCTGAAGACCATCCAGAATAAAGTCATCAAAAGAGTGAAGGATTCTGGGAGCAGATCTTATGAAGATCATTTGAAGCAACTAAGACTATTAAACTTTGAGAAAAATAAATTTATGGAAGGACTTGATATTGCATTCAGGTATTTCAATGTCTATCAAGAGGGATTAGACTTTTTTTTTCTGTTTGGTCCCAGAGAACAGAACTAAAGACACAATAGAAAGAAATTACAAATGAGCAAATTTGACCTTGCTAATGGAAAACCAAAAGCAAAAACCAAAAATTTTAAAAAGAATAAAAAGACGAAAAAAATCCCTTTATAACAATTACAACTGTTCAAAAGTAGAGTGAGCTACCTTAAGAAGTAGTGAGTTCTCCCTCATTGGTGGTATTGGAACAAAAACTAAAAGACCATTTACCAGGCAAGTCACTGAGGGGATTTTGGTTCAGAGTGGCTGAGTAGATGATTTGTGAGGTCCCTGCCAATTTTCAGATTCTGCAGTTCTGTGAAGTAACATATCACGGTAATAAAGGGCAAAGAACCAGAATATGTTTAAATACAAAGAAAATCTAACCTGAATGTGTAAATACTGTTGAAATTAAAGTAACCAGAGGACTGGAAGAAGCAACTTGACTTCATATTAGAAGTAAATGGGTTGATGAACTTCAGTGCATTTAAGTGCTACACAAAAATAAATTATAATCATTGGGTATGTTGAATATATCCAAATAATCTTTGACTGTTTAAAACAGTACTTGAAAATCACCTGTTAGTTTGGATAAGGAGATGACATTCCTTTATATCTATTCAAAAGCATGCTTCTTTTCTCTAGATTTCTTCATTTGTTCTTAAATTACCTAAAAGATGGAAAATATTCAAAGAAAAAAATAAGATTTGCAATAATGTAATATTTTAGTTTCATTTCTTTTGATCTCATGAATGTTGCAGAAATTATATAGAGATATGTGTATATACACTTATACTTAACTAAGACTATAAAAAGAAATAATTCTGTTGATGTTTTTTAATCTGTTCTTCTTAAGCAAGTCCCATTGCTCTCTAAACTTCAGCTTTCTCATCTACAAAATGGGGGAGTTTGACTTCTGAGGCCCTCATAGCTGTAACATTTTGAGTTGTGCTTTTCTGCATTAAATTTCCAAACAAACCAAAATAGAGTGATGATGAAAATATTGAAAAAAACCTAGTGATGAGAATCTTATAAATAGGAAAATTTTTTAAAAGATTTCTGATGTGGAAAACATGCTCTTTGATCATTATGTAATTGCACTCCTCTGGCTTAAAGAAATGACTGCACAAAACAAAGTAAAAGAAAAGAAAACAAGACAATTTTATCAAGTGATGCTCAAAGTTTAGCATTTGTTAGGCTAAGGTGAATGTTTTCCTAAAAGACTGAAGCCTGAATCACATTATTATGGGAAGAATGATGCTGACTTTTCTTTAATGCACACTCCTACAGCACTCTTCCTATCTGCCAATCTGAGAATGTTTTGCTTCTTGCTCGTATGTCCTCATGACAATATCCTGAGGGCATTAGACTTTTGGATCAGCTCTCCATGTAGCTCCCCAAATAGAGGGGTCTCAAAAATAGTAGACACTGTTGTCAGTCTTGGATACTGTCTAGGCATGTTTTGTATGAATGCAAGTTAGGAGGCAATCCAGTTCAGACCAGTGATTTATTGTAACACTTTGGGTCAAGAGGTCATCTGCATTTTCAAAATCCGGATTCAAGACTTCAAATATTTACAGGCCACTGTGGCAACCTAGTTTTCTTTCAAAGCAATGAGTGCTTTTTTTTTTTTATGAAGCAATGTGAAACTCAAAGGTCTTTGGCAGAGAATTATGTTAAGAGTGGGTCAGATGGTATGCAGCATACTAATTCCATATATTTTATTCCCAGGCAAAATGGTTAAAGAAGAGATACAGAGATTCTCTCTTTTTCTCTCTCTCTGGAAGTAGTGAGTTCTCCCTTATTGGAGGTATTGGAACAGAGGCTAAATGACCATACTATACTACTTCCTAAGGGGGGGGGAGAGAGAGAGAGAGAGAGAGAGAGAGAGAGAGAGAGAGAGAGAGACTTACATTTATATTTATTGTATATGCAGATAAAAATATATATCCACACATATATGTATGTATGCACATATGTTTATGCATACATATATACATATGTACTTCATGGGTCCAATTTTGGGAGTAATTATAAAAGATCAATATCTCTTGCCCCACTCAGAGAATTGAAAATTGCCCTCTCAATTGCCCCACCCAGACTTGACTATGGGAAACCTCCAAACATAGCTCATATGTGGGTCATATCTAGGTTTCTACAAATGTGGATAACAGAGTTTAAAATATTATAAGATAAAATGAGAGTGGTGAATATCTAGGGGCAAGAAAAAGATGGAACAAAAGGTACATGATGGGGTAATGGAGTCACATGTTGATTACTCCCCAGTTTTACCTAGATCTCTGGTTAAAACCAATATTATCATCAGCATCCTCCTCCTCTTCCTCTCCCTAATGATAGGTAGCAATGACATAGGACTTTAAAGTTTGCAAAGCACCTTACAAATGTTATCTCATTTTATCTTCAAAACAACCATGGGAAGTAGGTACTATTTTTCCCAATATTTAAAAAAATAAGTAAACTGAGGCAAACAGAGGTCAAGTAACTTGAGTGCAATTATAATATCTGCTCTAAATTACTGAATTAACCTATCAGGATTAGTTTTGGGAGCTTGAATTTTATTTACCTCCATAAGAGAGATTTTCCTTAAGTATGAAGTTAAAATACTGCATTCAATTAGATGTGAACTGATGACTCATTGATATTTTTCTTGTGTCAACTTTACTTAGTCAATAAACATTTATTAGGTGTCTACTCTGTGCCAGGCACTATGCTAAGCAATGTGGATTCAAAAAGAGACAAAAGACAGTCTCTGCCCTCAAAAAGCTCACAATCCAATGGGGGAGAAAACATGTAAACTAATATACACAAACAAGGTATATACAGGATAAATCTGTAATAATTGACAAAAGGAAGACACTAAAATTAAAAGCAGTTGCAGAAGGCTTCTAAGTAAAAGAAGGGATTTTAGTTGAGTCTTAAAGGAAGCCAGGGAAACCAGAAGGCAAAATTGAGGAAGGAAAGCATTCCAGGAATAGGAGGCAGACAGAGAAAAAGTCCATAACTGAGAGATGGAGTGGCCATTTGTGGAATGGCCAGGAGGCCAACTCTACTGAATCAAAGAGTATATGGGGGGAATAAGGTATAAGAAGACTAGAAAGGTAGGATAAGGCTAGGTTATGAAGGGCTTTGAATGCCAAACAGAGCATCCTGGAGTCAACAGGAAATGAAAGGAGTTTACTGGGGAGACAGGGATGAGGGAGAGTTACATGGTCAAACCTGTGCTTTAGGAAAATCACTTTTGTAGTTGAATGGAAGATGGTTTGGAGAGCAGAGAAAATTGAGGCTGGTTGACCCACCAGCAGATTATCGCAATAGTCTAGATATAATGTAATGAAGTCTGTAGCAGAATGGCAGCAGCTTCAGAGGAAAGAAGGAATATTTATAAGATGTTGGAAAGGTGAAATCAGCAGGCCTTAGCAACAGAATAGAGATGGGGGAGGTGTTGAGAGATAGAGAGGGGTCCAGCATGACCCTTATTTTTTGAACCTAGAAAGATGCTGTTTCCCTCCACAGTGATAGGGAAGGTGGTGGGGATAGGATTTAGAGGAAAAGATTATGAATTCTGACTTGTATGTGTTGAATTTAAGACATCAACTGGACATTCAATTTAAGACAGGCAGTTGAAGATGTAAGATTGGAATGTACCAGAGCAATTGGGACAGGCTGAGTAGCTTTGAGACTTGTTAGCATAGAGATGATAATTAAATTCATAGGAGCTGATGAGACCACAAAGTGAAGTAGTATAAAGGGAGAAGAGAAGCAGGTCCTGAAGAAGAGGGACAAACTAGTAGGACACCTATAGTTAGAGGGCATGATCTGCCATTCTTGTAATTAGCCAGCCTTGAAGTAATCTTGTTCTCCCTCTGTCATCCTCTATAATCCACTGCCACAATATTTCTTAAATTCATACTATTATTACTCACACTTTCACCACCATAATTCAGGACATGATTACCTCTGGACAATTATAGTAGCCTCTTAACTGATGCTATTATTTCCAGTTTCTTCTCTTTACCATTCATTATACACAGGTACCAAAATAATCTTTTCAATGAACATATCTGACCATATCACCATATCTATCACTCAACATATCCCAGGCTCATTCAGTGGCTATCCATTGCTTATTGAGTAAAAGATAAGCCCCTTAACTTGCCTTTAAGATCTTCAAAGCTTGCCTCCAACCTGTATTTCCAGCCACATTTCACCCTCTACATCTCTATCTGTGAAATCTTTTGCTCCTTTATAGTTCCAGCTCCATTGCCACTTACTCCATGAAGTCCACCCCCAGCTGAAAATGATCCTTTCCCTCTTAAAATTCCTTCTCAGACTTGCCTAGACCTCTTTATTTATCCTTGTAAAGGTAGAATAAGAAAATATTCTACCTTGTATCACACTTTTGTATACATATCTAGATAGTAAACTCCTTGAGGGCAGATGCCATGTTGTTTTTAATCTTTGAACCCACAGTGCCTAAAAACACAGTGCTTTGTACAAAGTAGGTGCCTAATACAAGTTAGCTGGATAAAATTGAGTGTATTTTTCCCCTACAATTCACACAGTAGAGCAACTATTTCATTAGGATGAAGGAGATACCCAATTCTTTTGTTGTTGTTGTTTTCGTCAAGTTTTAAGAAACCTCGTGCTACATCACACCATTTCCTCCTTCTGGAGTTTCAATTTATTCTGCTTTTTCCATTGCCTGTTGTTCTCTCTGCCTCAGAAACATTCTTCTAGGTAAGCCTTTAAGCCCCTTATCAGAGCTGGGATGATCAGAAGGTTCAGGTGTCTACTGTGAGTAAGATAAAGAGGAAAATGGGAGGCCGACAAAGCTCATTGTACAGTGTCGTTGATTTTGGCTCAGCACATTCTGTTGTAACTCCCTGAAACTCTAATCTTTGTTTCTTTTGGAAGTTGATTCTGCCTTTGGCTGTGGGGAAGCTGCCTTAGAACACTAAGCTATAAATAAGGGGATGCATGTGTCTCTAAGTATGAGCCTAGCCCCAATGAAATAAATGGAAAAGTCCTTTGCATGGGCTATGTTTTCTAGAATTTACTCTCTTTGGTGTACTTCCCAAAGTTACATATTTGTCCTGCAGTTTGATTTAGGAAATTGGTTTGTTGTGAGCTGCAAAATCCCTTAATTGTTAGCCTCCAAGTGCTTATGATTATTTAGGGAATTATATTTAGTAATATATGTTAGAATACTTAATGGATAACATAATAGATAACTAAAAACTGCCCAGCCTATTTGCATTTTTATTTTAAGTATTATTTGTTGCCCTCTGGTATTTGGTGAATGATAGAATGAAAAATATTTTCATTTTATCCAGAGATAGATGACAAGGTACAGTGGAACAAGTGGAATCGAAGGACTTTGCTTCATATCCTGACTCCAACACTTATCTGTATGACCTTGGGTGTCACTTAACCTCAATGGACCTCAGGTTCTTTATCTTTCAAATGAAAGGTTTCGACTAGGTGACTTCTAAGGCTCTTCCTTTCTAGTGCTCAGTCTGTGGTCCTGCCATCTGTGCTCACCACACTTCTTTTCTCCTGGTAACTTCATAGAGAACCCTTAAGAACTGTTCTTTCTTGAATTTGGTCTGTTACCATCAAACACTACAGTGTGGCTTCAGGGTGTTCCTTTGAAGTCACATCTGCACTCTAGTAGACTGTGTATAGGTAAAGCTTTTATCATCAGTACATTGTGGAACAGCTCATAGAACTTCAAGAATGAGAACTACTGCTGATTCACGTATTGCACACTGTAACACAAATGCCAAATCATTTTAAACCATATTAGAGTATTTGGTGAGTTTTATCTCCTTATCTGTAAGACATCTTTTGATCCTCTTCCTGACTTCCTCTGATGAGTAGCTGTGGAACTGACTGGATAGAAGAAATATTGATTCCAAATTATATTCAGATAGAAGAAACTTTGAACATCAGGGACTTTTCCAATATTTTAAATGGAGATGGGCATCTTGAGGTAAGAATTAAAGGCAAGTTTAACATTTGAAAGCTTGGGATGTCAATTTGCAAGAAGACTTGGAATCTGTAGGTCAAGGGCAAGTAATGTGGCCTCAACAGACAAGGATACCCATGTATTTGACTCATTGCAGGTAAGCTCTGAAAAAAATTCCCTTCATCCAAGAATTCTCTCCTATGAAAGAATCTTCCTTCCTTTGTTTCGTATTAACTGAATGAAGAAAAATGTGATTTGTCTTGGCTGAAAAGTGAATTTTTGTTATACCAGTCCTCATTTTTTATGAACACTAAAAGAAGGGTAAAGGATAAAGCACCCTATTCTGAAGACCCAGGCCTTTGTGAGATAAATCAAATAATGAGTAACCAGACACACATCCAAGTACTGGCAGAGTCTTTCACTTGTCCTAAGGATATATGGTTGCTTCCCAAGACAGACATAGGATTTTCAAAGAATAATAGCATTCATGTTTAAGGTACAGGTTGGATGAAATGACCTCCAAGGTCCCCTTCAAGGCCAAGATTCTATGATTTTATGACTCATGGTGCAAAAGATGCTCAACAGATCTAGCTCCTCCCTTCAGGCCCAGTGATAGACTAAAACCTGATAAAACTGGAACAGATTACCCCAAGATGGAACCCTAAGCCAGGGCCTTAAAAGGCAGCTCTTTGACAAAGTCACATTTGATAAGTTGCAAGAATCTTTAAGGCAAATGCTTTCTCTACCCCAAGCAAACTTAGCTCTCGCTTTGGTTGAAATCTCATCTACCCGTTTCCAAATCTTAACCCCACACTGGTGAGTCTACCTACCATACCATTATCTGTGTTGACTTGATTCCCTTTCTGGTCCTCTTTCCTATTTTGTCTGCTCCAAGGAGCTGTTCCCTATCTAATTTTCCATATGTGCCTTTCTGATTCAGTCTTAAACCCAAGCTATTCACACTTATTATTTCACATATACTCAGGTAATCATGATCTAGGCTAGCTTTGGATAATAATCATCATTTGCTCTCAATCTGACTTACCTGCTAAAGCCATCTGATATCCGGATTGACTGGCCTTGACTTCTACTTGCTTGACCAAGTCATATCCCAGGCTTCTATTTCTAAATATTCAATCTCAACCCTCTGTCTAAACTATTCTAGGTCTACTCTCTTGGGGAAGTTCCTATCCCAGACTATGATGTAGACCTGAATCCTAGACCCAATCATCTCCTCTCAATCATAGCTTTCACTTTGCAAATTTTGTATTTTGAGTAATTTGATTTGTAATTTGAGTAATGCAAGCTCAAAGGTCCATCATGAAGCTAGTCATTTTTAAAGGATTTCTAAAAAATAAAAACAATTGTCCAGCTCAAATGCCCCCTACTCCACGAAGCATTTCCTGATTTACCTTAATCTTTGTACCTTTTATGACACTTAGCTTGATTTTCTCTTATGCCCGTCCTTGTGCCATTTTGCTTTATAGTCAATATCATATCCCCAAATTTGCTTATTATAATAACTAATAATAATAATAATATCTCACATTTATTTTGCAAAGTGCTTTATACGTATAATCTCATTTTATCTTCACAATCACCCTGAAAAGTAAGTCCTATTACTATCACCACAAGGGGTTGTAATCTCCATGTAAGTATAAACCATATATTATTTAATTTCTCTAGAAGTTCTAAGAACACCTCTCTGCCTGTAGCACTTAAAAAATTCAAATTATTTTGATATACCTACTGCTTTTATTGATGCTAAATGCAAGCCCTCTATACCATGGAAGCAGTTTTAAGAGTTGTTTTGGTCAAACACTCCATACTCTTATATCCTACTGGATTATGAACTCCTCTGAATTTAGGAAGAGGAGTCCAGAAGCAACAGACCAGTTGGCCACCTTTCTTAATATTTGATACCCCAAGTTTGTTAGAACCTGCTAGAGCATATATTCCATTGGCATCATCTTCAATAGCCATGGATCATCCCAATGTCACTATGAAGGCCAGAGCAAGGCTCGACTGAAGCACAATCTAGGGATTCAATAAAAATTTATTGATGTAGTTTAAGTTGAAATGAATTATTGGAGCATAGTTCTATAAAACATTTCCCCTGAAGCTAAGAAAAAAGCCCAACATGGTAATGATAAAAACTTTAAGTTTAAACAGTACTTTCCTCTTGAACCTAAGTGACAAATAGCGCAAACATAAATATCCCCATTTTACAGGTGAGGTAAAAGAGATGAAGTCGTTTGCTCAATTCACAGCAACAGAGTAGGAATTTGAACTCAGTTCATCTGTTTTAGCAATCTGATGTTCTTTCTGGTATACCATGTTGCCCTGGGTAGAATAAAAAAAAAAAAAAAAAACACTGAAAAATAGTTCTGAGTTTCAACCCTTTGAACAAATGACCTAATTAAACATTTCAATTAAATACACATAAGAAAGGTATAATCAATTATGGGAAAATAGCTATGATGTTTACTATTAAATCCTCTGATCCATCACCCCTTAGTTATTTGTAACTAAGATTCAGTTGTTGTTGTTGTTGTTCAGTCATTTCAGTCATGTGTGACTCTTTGGGACTCCATGAGGTTTTCTTGGCAAAGATGCTAGAGCGGTTTGACATTTCCTGCCCCAGCTCATTTTACAGATGAGAAAACTAAGGCAGAGGGGGTTAAGTGATTTGCTTAGGGTCACACAACTAATAAGTGTCTGAAGCTGGATTTGACCTCAGGAAGATGAGTCTTCCTGACTCCAAGCCTCGCACCTCTATCCGCTGCACCAACTTAGTTCCACGACAACAAGAACAATGATAATGATGATGATGACGATGACAACAACATTTAATCCTTTCAAGGCTATGGCACACTAAGATTCATAGCCATACAGAATCACCAAGAGATGATTTGACTTAAAGAAACATTTTGTAGGAGGGAGCAGTATGTCTGTCAGTCAAGGCTCTGCACATCCCAAAGCATACTTACAGGAATTATCTACTCCTACTCCATTCTGGGCTCAGGTTACAGACCCCACTGAAGCACCGTGCCTGGCACATAGTAAGCTTATTTAATGCTTGTTGACTGACTCACTGACTAATGATAGAATAGGTCCATGAGATGTATACTGAAGGACTAGCTCAGATTGCTGCTTTTTTCAACTACGCATCTGGGAAATGTGGATTTCCCACACCTCTCTTTTGTATTTCCATCATGGTGGGTAAGACTGATTTCTCTCAGGTTGTTGTGGGGTTTTTGGAGGAAAATTTTACAGAACACTGTAACACAGAGCAATTAGCACAGTGTTATCTTTGAAGAGGAGCAGCTGGAGACTCTCACCATAATTTCATCATTACAGAATCAGGTTTGTTTTTTTTTAACTTTGCTGAGAATATTTTCCATGATGGTGGCAGATGCCTTGGGTAAACATGTCTATTTTATTCCTCATTTGATATCAATACTCTGCAGAACATTTAGCAATTATCTCCATGGCTACATCTGCAACACATGTGTATAACATAATATACATAAATATATATACATATACATAAATATATACATAAATATATACATCATATACACATACATACATATTTAATATACATAAATATATAAATCATATATATAAATTATGCATCACATGTCATATATAATTGACAAACATATAATTTATGTATATAATTTTTAGGTATACACAGAAGATACTTTGCAAAAGACTCCTCAGAGCTACATTTTTTGTTTGACCAAATTCAAATGAATAATAAATAAAATATGATTGTCATGTTCTCTATACCTTTTAGTTAATCATATAATCATAAAGATATGACCTATTTTACCTGCTGGTTACTTTCTCATACTTTTATTGGAGACTATTTTCATAAAGATATGATAGCAATGACAAAGTGAACATATGGATTGGTAAACAGCTGTCACTTTTTTTTGTTGTAAAAACTACATCTATGATTTTCCCCATTATTTTTCAATCTTTTTAAGATGTCTTAAAAATTGATGTTTGAAAGCTATCAAATTGTGTCATCTACCACACAGATTTCTCTCTTATATGTTTGGGTGGTTTAATCACTCTTCCAGATTTCATTTTCCTAAATGCCAATGCCTTTTAACATTTTATGAACTGAATTCAGTTGAACAATCATTTATCAAGTGCTTACGTGCCAGACACTTTGCTAGGCACTGAGGATACAAAATCAAAAATGATATTCGATCAATCCTGCCCAAAAAGAACTTAAAGTCAATTAGGTAGAAGCAATATTTTGCAAGTAAATAAATACAAAATGTTTAATTTAATTTAATTTTAAAAAAATACAAAGGAATTTTGGGGGACTAACAATATGGCATGATCAGGGAAGGCCTTCCTGTGAGAGGTAGCATTTGAGCTAAGCCTTTAATGAAGCTAGAGTTTTCCAGGAGCTGAAAAGGAAGAGGTAGAAGATTCTACACCTGAGATACAGCCTGTGTAAAGGTACAGATTTAATGCCATGCATGGAGAAGAGCCCAAAGATGGTAGCTCCACTATGGATGTTAATGAATATTTCGTTATTAACATTCTGGGACATTATGTCTTTTTCTTGTCCTCTTTTCAGTTTTAGTCTGAATGCCCATATGATGGTTTGGCTTTAGCTAGAATTGACCTCCAATTCTCTGCTTGCTCATTTTTTCCTCAATTACTTTAATATTGTTTTGTGAAACAATATTGTTTATATTCTTCCATCCTTCTCTGTGATATTTTTGTTTTCTACAGACATTTTTTATGGGTTTTTTTTTGGTTTGTTGTTGTTTTTTTTAGGCAACTGGGGTTAAGTGACTTGTCCAGGGTCACACAGCTAGTGTCAAGTGTTTGGTCTGAGGCTAGATTTGAACTCAGGTCCTCCTTACTTCAGGGCTGGTGCTCTATCCACTGCGCCACCTAGCTGCCCTTCTGTGATATTTTTGTAAAAGAGCTTTTGTTCCTTGAATCAAGCAAGGTTGATTACCCTTAACTGTAAAAGAATCCTGGATAACATTACTAGAATATTTCTATTTTTTCGTTAAGTCATATCTTCATCTATCAGCTAAGCTCCTCTAAGAGAAATGGTTATATCTGGAGTCAATGTCTTTTCTTTTATCCATTTTCCATTTTTAGGGATCAATAGTTTATTTAAATAGGTCAGAATGGAGGTGCTATAATTATATCATTTATATCCTTTCTTCCAGTTGGTTTGCTTTGATCTTTAATGATTGTTAATCTGACTACACGTATACAATGATTCTGAAATGACAACTACATCTATAAATATTTTCCCTATATCAAGATATAGTCAATTTAATTTTTAAAGATGCTACATGATGTTCATCTTATCTAGTGCCTTCTGACTCTCTTCTTGAAGAAAATATTAATGATATGTAGATGAGAGGTTTCCAAGTACAAAAGTCATTATCTAATCCCATTCATTTCTTGATCCTGAATCATATTTTCAGATATTCAGTTTATTGATCTCCCATATGCTTACTTTTTTATTGGAGTCACTGATGATCAAGATAACTATTGACATAGTTTTTAGAATCTTGTCAAGTTCTTCATAGAATTTATTTCTTCATCCTCTTATTATTATAATGGATGTTTGCCTATAAGCTGTCATGATGGTCTCTTTGTTTAAGCCAAATGATCATGTGCCTGCCTCATGAAATTGTGATTTTTGTTGCCTAAGACTACACAATGGAACCAAACTGCTCACTTCTTCATTTGCCTATCAGAAGACAGCCTGTGCAATTTTATTAATAAAGTGATTTCATTAATAAAGGGGAGTTTTGTATGGATCCAAAGAACAAAGTTATAGTTGTGTTTTATTCAATGTAGTTAGTTTAGAGTTCATAGTTTTGTTTTGTTTTTGAGTTCACATATTTTGCCATTTTGCAGTTCATAGCCAAATCAAAGGCAATATAGTATAGCAGAACAATAACTTTTGCAGGCAGAGGACCTTGGACAACAAATCCTTGGTTGTGCTATTTAGTTCCTATAACAAGTGGAAACCATTTGACTTTTTTTGGCCTCAGCTTCTTCATCTGCAAAAGGAAGTTGTGCTATGTGAGCTCTAAAGGTTCCTTCTGGCTCTCAATCTGTAATCACATTATTCTTTGAAATTTGCATATTCGAAAGGTGTCTCTAAGAAATAAACTTATAGCTTTACCTTTATGGTATATTTATGTAGACATAAGATTTTATTCTTTTTTCTGGAAGAAAAATTTATTTTCTTGCCACACTTGAGTTTCTTTACTGTGTCTGAACTTTTTGCATATAGAATTATGATGCTAGGTTGCAATACCTAAGTAGCCTTTTGTTTTCTTTTGTTTTTTTAGCAAAATATCTAAACAAAGAGCTTTTATATAAGTCCAGGGCATTTAAATCACTAAAGCAGAATTGGGGGAAGGAAGGTGGAGCTCTATTTCTAGCCCTGGCACAACTTTAAAGGCATCAGAGCAATTACCAGAGTTTGTCCAATCAAATATTAAAAGTTAAACACACAAGATTACTTTGCAAAATTAATCTGAAATAAATGAAAAGAAAATGCATAAAGCAAACATTTGTGGCATTTGTGCTAGTCTACTCAACCTATTTCATTTGTCCTATCGCTTAAGCAGGGACAGAGGTAGGGTTAGAATTCTGGACAATGAGTCACTTTCTAAGAGCGTGTAATCTTCTGGACGGGAAAAACTGTAAGTGTGTGTGTGTGTATTTGTGTGTGTGTGGTGTGGTGTGTGTGTGTGTGTGTGTGTGTGTGTGTGTTGGGGTGAAGGGGAGTCACTATTTTAACAAGAGAAGTCAGTTTCAGATGTGGGGGCTAGCCATCACAATTATGGTGGCTAAGGGACCAGGTGTGATCCAATGTATCTTTTTCTACTTTAAAGCCTAGAAATCTTAGACTTTCCAATCTTGATTTTACTGTTGAAAACAAAGACCTCGGGTAAGTTTATGTAACCAGCTTACGTGAAAAGAATAAAACCAAGTCAAACTAACCCTTGAGCATCTCCCCGGGAAGTTTGTATCCATTCACAAGTAAACACCCCTGATGGCTGGCTATCTATTCCTCTGTTATATTTACAGTCACAATAGTAGCCAAAGAGATTAATCAAGGGTATATAACTAAAATAACAATCGTTTTGTTTTGTTTTCTCTGACAGCTGACATAAAATAACTTGTAATGAAATCCCCAACCTCTTCTCCCCTCCCTGCCCCGTCCCCGCCGCCCCTTTCACTTTCTGTTTCTGTGGTATTTCAGGTGGAGAAAATTAATTTTTTAAAAATACAATTCAAAACCTCCAACAGCCCCAAATATGACCCAGGCAGTAATTCAGGTTAATTGCTATGAATTTTGCATATAGTAACGTGTGGGGCACTATTTTACAAATAGGGATCAGAAAACAACCTCACATCACAGGGAATTAACCAAATAAATGGTGCTAAACCGGTTACTCTGCGGTGGTGACTGAGAAACCCAGCTTTCATTTCCAAGTGGAGTCTCCTTTTGGGGGGAAGTTGTCTGGCGCCGCAAAAGGAATTAGGCTATGATTTGAGCAAAGACCCGAAGGCTATTAAGTTTATTTTAAGAATGTGTTGCCAGAGATCTAATAAATTTGTTTGTAGCTGCAGGCGGCTCATGCATGAAATCTTGCTGAGCCAGGTGGTAGGTTGTATATGCATGAATGTTAGGTTGGCTTTTTTTTCCCCCTGAAGTAGGTAGAGGGTGTGGATCTTTCTAATGAACTTAATTGAGTTCTAGATAAAATAGGTATTACTTCAACAAATAGATTCCTTACACTGTGTTCTTTCACTTCTATTTTTAAATGTAGCTGCAGCTACATATTTTTGGTGGGAATAGATCTATAAGAGAAAACACATGAATAATATTAATGAAGGAAACAAAATGTAATGTATAAAATTGTGGGGTTTTGTTTTTTTTTTAGTTTGTTTTTCCTCTGAAGTCTTAGGGACACTGTGGGGGGCGGGGGCGGAAGCTGCCAGTAAATATCCCGAGCAAGGACACAAGACAGGGTTACTACCAACTGCATTCTCCTCTACAATAGGAATTCCAACAAATCTAACACAGAAACAAATACACAACTTTTTGTGCACACACTTTCAGCATCAGGCTTTCCGCTTTTCCAAATGAATGAACTATTAGACCTGGTTTAATTGAACTTGGGAATCTTTGTTCCAATGGATGAAGGATTGGAATCCAAGACTTGGGGGCATTAGATATATATTGTGATCGAAAAAAAATTAGATGTAATGATAATAATAACAATAATAATTATAATAGCATTTGTGAACACTTTAAGGTATGCAGAATGCTTTACAACTGTCATCTAGCTGAATTCTCCTAACAACCCTGGGAGTGCTATTATCTTCATTTTACAGATAAGGAAACTGAGGCAGAGATTTAGGTAATTTATCCAAAGTCACACAGCTACTTGGAATCATAGGGTGAGATTTGGACTCAGATCTCCCTGTGTCCTACATTCTATCTACTGCTCCACTAGCTACTATATATCCATTCATACACATACACATACATACATATACACAAAGATATTATATTATATGTAAGTACTACCTACATATATGTACCACCTAGCTACTATCTATTTACACATATAAGATAGCTATTGAAAAAATTATTTTTAGCTAAGTAGTTATATATATATATATATATATATATAATAGCCAGTATTTATACAGCTTTTTAAGGTTTGCAAAGTACTTTGCAAGCATACCATTTTATTCTCAGAACAACTGCGATAAGTAGTTGCTATTGTTACCCCAATTTTACATATTACAAAACTGAAGCAGACAATGGCCAAATGACTTGCCCAGGGTCACAGAGTTAGGAAGTGTCTGAGGCAGGATTTGAACTCAGGTCTTCCTGAATTCAGGCCCAGTGCTCTCTATCCACTGAACCATCTAGATGTCATCTAATCCAACCTCTCCATTTTATAGGTGAGAAAATCTTATATATACTCTGCCTGTATGATACATGCTATTTCACCTGTTCAGATGTAAACTCTTTTAGGGCAGGAACTATTCCATTTTATCTTTGTCTCCCAACTAATTGGCACAGTTCCTGGCAGATAACAGTCTCTTATAAAGGTTTGATTGATTGTCCTAGGTCATGAGCTGATTAGTAGCTGATCCCAGATTCAGGCCCACGTTCTCTGATTCCAAAAATAAGATTCTCTTCCCTGTACTACACTGCCTAAATCAAATGTATCATTTTTAGTATATTAAGAATTAAATCACTTCCCCAGAAAAAGAATATGTGCATAATAAAATATGTGCTATATTTAATGCAGCAAATAATAACTCATTTCTATAGCACTTTAGAGTTTGTAAAGTATGTTTCTCACAAAAATCTTGAAAGGTAGGTAATGAAAGTAGTACCATTTTCATTTTGCAAATGAGGAAAGTGAAATTTTGTGAGATGTTAAGTGATTTCCCCAGGATCACAGCTAGTAAGCATTTAAGGTGGGCTATGAACCCAGGTATCCTTATTTCCACTATATCCTTTGGAAGTATGTGTGTGTATATACATACACATATATTTATTCAAAAATATATTTTGGCATCTTTTTATTTCTATCAGTGCTTTGAAAGCCCTGATATATGGAGTGACTGGATCTTATAGAATTTGCATCATGAAATAATGCCTTTATAGATGCTGTGCTTTTGAAAATGCACCATTGACTTTATAAACCTTTAATCAAGTTGGCAACTATTTATTAAGGGCCTACTATGTGCCAGTCACTTTGCTGAGTGCTAAGGATACAAAGAAAAGTAAAGGACATCTCCACCCAAAAAATACAGTTTTGGGGGGAGAAAACATGCAAACAATTTTATCTAAACAAGATACATACATGATAAATTGAGGATAATCAACAGAGAGGAGGTACAAGCATTTAGAGGGATCAGGAAGGGCTTCTTGAAGAAGGTGGGATTTTAATTGAGACTTTTCCAGCAAAGAGAACAACCAGTATAATTGCAGGTTTGGGAGACAAAGTGTCTAACCTCAACAGACTATAGAATGAGGGTAGTATTCCATCAATGCTACTCTTATTCTGGGTATATATGTGTCTATTCTCCTTAGCATTTGTCTTTCTTCATCCATGTATTTATCTCAGCCTCTGTGGGTGTATGGTTTGAGTGGCTGGGGAAATACTCTTTCCAGTCTGGTAACAGAATGCATCTTCTTTTGGCCTTAATAGATAGTTTTCATTACTTGCATGGCTAAGACATGTATGACCTTATGGCCAACCTGGTAAGAAGCTTCTCCTACTAGGGGTGGGGAACCTGCAGCCTTGAGGCCATTTGGATTCAGTCAAAGGGCCGCTCTGGAGGACCTAGAGGGCCATGTGTGACCTCCAGGGCACAGGTTCTGCACCCCTGCCTGCTCAAGATAATCATTAGATAGGCATCTCAAGCTGTCTCACTGGTCCTGGTGTCTTTTCATCTTGAGCTGCCTGAACCTGGACTACACTGACATACCCTTGGAGAATTCCAGAATCACCTCCAAATAATTCATGAGACATCAGAATAGGACTTTCATGGAAGCCACTTCTATTAAGGGTAGTACCAAATTTAGTTTCTAGCTTTAACTTCATTCTGAACATTGGCAAGCACTGGATTTCCCATAATTTATTTTTTGCTCTATCAGAGGGAACCAGGAACTTGTACATTTTTCAACTAGTTCTTGGTAACTGAAGGTCTATTTTCCAGAAAGTCCCTATTAGAAATTCAATGGGCACCCTGGAATTACCCCTCGATCAAGCACAAGCCAGAGTTGTCACACCAGTTTTCTGTTTAAGAAGCATGCCTCATCTTCTCAGGAATAAGACAAGGCTGTGTTTTTAGGGAGGGTTAATTGGAGGTTGTGATTCTTTGTTGTTCTGAAAAGGTATTGAGTTCCCATGGCCTATATGAAGAAGTCATTAGACCAACTGGAAAAGTTCAAAAGAGGTCTTTTCATCAAAATTTCTGTGGCTTTTTAGTGATAGCATTCGGGGACAAAGCATTCGGGAGTGTGGTTTTCAGCTGTCGGGCACCTGTTGTGTGGATTTAAGACATCAGTTAAGTACTTTAATTTGTTTCAAATGAGACTTAGTGAGTTGTTTATAATACATCGCATTCTGTCCATTCTAGAAAGGCCTTCTATGGATCATATATCATTCAGGGTTAAATCTATGTTCTTGTTTCTATCTTCTTAGACCAAACAGAGGGAGAATTTCTAAATGTTTACCAGTTGAAAAATTTGGCATATTGAGGATTTTAAATCTCTGCTGTACAGTGATGCACTCAGAGAGGAAGTTTCCAAGGCTCAACTCCAGACTGACATTTACAAGCTGTGGAATCATGGCCATGTTTCTTTTCTTTTCTGGGCTTCAGTTTCTTCTTATCTAAAAAGGGAACAACACCTATCTCACAGTGTTGTGAGGATCAAGTGAGATAATATAACCCACTTTCATCCCATAAAGCTCTATATAAATGTTAGCTATTATTTATTAGCTGTTATGTTTTAAAATGTGCCTAGGTGTGTGTGTATATATATATATATATATATCATTCACATATGTTATATATACAATATGCATGTATATGCATATATACAGAGTCTGATGATAAATTAGACATGTTGTCATAGTTAATATACCACACCTCAAAGGGGAACAGTCATAGTAGATGAAAATAGAATTCCCAAAATATATATATATATATATATATATATATATATGTCAAACCAATGCAGTGTTTGAGTAAATAAGATTTTGCATAGATATCAGAGACAGTTTATGTTTTGACTAGTATGGAATCAGAAAAAATGTAAAATTTCATTTCATGCAGAATTAAGTTCATACTCTGGAATTAAATAAAGGATTGATGACTTCATCAGGGTAGGCAGACCTAAACCAATTGATAGGTGTCTTGGTAGATGGTCTTTGTGAGTTACATTGTGGGAAAAAAATCATCAGTTGATGTCAGAGAACAGGTGGTGAAAAACAGTTCCTTTTCTATGGCTGTGAGGTGGTGGACAATTAGGACAGAATATTGTATACAATATCAGATATAGTCTTTGTATTAGATGTTCAAAAAATCAGATTGTATTATGAAAGGGTTCACTTAGGTGGGGTGTGAAAATGCCTGTGATTTAGTAACAAAAAGATCAGCTTTATCTTAAATTTTATATGTAATAAACATAGTAAATCATAATGTCACATAATATATGTTATAATGTGACATGTAATACAATAATGTATAATGTATATTAATATATTAAAATCATTACCAGGTATCCAACTTTTTGGTGATGAATATCAGAGAAGTGAGTTAGGCTGTGATCAGGGAATAGGCTTGTTCCAAAAACCTTTCTAAATTGTATATATTTTGTATTTGATTATATGTCTTCATGCTGTCTGCCCCCAGAGACTGTTTCATTTTTGCCCTTGTATTCTCAATCCCAAACACAGTGTCTAGCACATAGTAGGCAATTAATAAATACATGTCAATTGATTGCTTAGTAGGATTTATATGCTATCGTCTATTAAAGATTCCGAGAACTACTGAGCATCTCTATACCATGAAATGAGGCATTAGAATAGGAATTTACTGGAAGTCTAGTTAAATGCAATCAATTCATCTTGTGTATAGCTTCACTGTTGATAGCTGTTTACATGTTGTGAATCCATCCTTCATCCCATAACCTGTAAGTGCCTTTAAAGCCAGGAATGTTTTTTGTCTTCCTTTGTATTCTTAACATTTAGCACAGTGCTTGGTGTATAGTAGGCTCTTAATAAATGCTTACTGACTGACTCTAACAGTTTCAGATATGATATTTGTATTAACTTTTCACAGTTATTACCAATAACCAATAATGAGACCTCAATGGGTTTCCTGAAGTTAACTTGTTTTCTAGAGTGTGTCTTACAATGTCATACTTTAAAATCCAAGCAGGCTGATAACCAGCACTTGGTATTTTACTTCACTGACTCAAAATGCCCATTCACTTACACAGTACAATTCTGCTGATCTGATAGACCCCCAGAACTTTCCATTTTCAAGAACAGGGCCATGAATTTGGAACTATTTAAAAAAAACTCTCACTAATTAAGAAAATAGCTATTATAAAAGCCCAGGCAGTATTTTTTCATTAGGAAAAGAGTTAAGAGAGCATTATCTGGATTTCTCTGGAAATGTTCAGATCTCCATGGGTTTCTATGGACAATTTGTCAGCACCATTAAATAAAGGTGATTGTGGGATACTACTAGTCATAAAAATACCAATAATATTGAGAAGTACAGGTTAATAATAAGGAAAGACTCAGAAGAAAAAAAATATTTGGTTCAGACTTGTGATTTTGTTGATGTAGAGAGCTGACCATCCAGAAACTCCCTCTACCATTACAGACAGATGACTTTTCTGCAATTTACAATCTCAGAAAACTAAGAGGTTAAGGGATTCATCAAAATTCAGAAGGTCACAGAGTCACACAACTATTATGGGTCAGAGGTGGTTCTTGAATGTATGGTTTTATGAATGCTATGTGCTTGACTCCAAGCACATAGTAAGCACTTAATAAATGTGTCTTCCTCTCTTGTTTGGTGAGCTCATTTGCTCCCATGGGTGCAATTTTCCTCTCCAAGCAGATGATATAAAAATCTACTATATGTGTCTAGTTTCAGTCTCTTTCCTGAGTTCTAATCCCACATTATCACCTACCTGTTAGACATTTCAAACTGAATGTCCCATAGCTATCTCTAACCCTACTCACTATATCACAGTGCCACTTCTCAAAATAAATTCCAGTTAGAAAATTAAAGTTTGAAGGCCACTTAAGTCAGGAGCAATCAATACTAAGCATGCCACAGCCTTGAAGACATTACTGTGTTATTGCATAGCACATTAACTGATGCTCATAATCTCCCCACCTGTTACCAATAAAAAACTTAAATTATGTTAAATTATTCAGTATGTTTTGTTTGCTAAGACAAGAAAGAACAATGTAATAGGAAGACATTTTGCAATGAGATGCAGACACTAGGTTTTAAACCTTTTTTTTAATCTTTACTACCAATCCTTTTGTTTAATCTTCAGGTCACTTTGGGAGTTTCCTCTTCTCATATTTGTGTTACAGATACTCATCTAGGCTGTTAACTAAGGAAGGGGAAGGTCATTGATTTATGATCTGTGGGATATTTACATAACTGTGGGGTTATGATTGAAACCTGAAAGAAGGAAAAGTATCGTGGGCAACATAAGTGCACAAATTAACTTAAAGAAATTTTGTTAAGAGTGCAATTGTCTGGGCTCGGTGAGTGCCTGAGATGCGCTCTGGGAGGTATGGCTCTTGAATGCATAAATCTGGCCTGTGTTATGTCAGCAGGTCAGGCAGAATGTTGGGTATGCTCACCATCACTTGTCTAAACCTTAGCTGATTCCAATGTGCTCTGGGGCCACTACTCTCCCCTTTCCATCGCCAAGTGAAATAGCCCTTTGGACGTAGACCCCAAACTATGTGGGAGTTGGAAAGTGGGAGGTGTGCTATCCTAGAAAAAAAATTTTTAAATTAGTATAAAGACACAGTACCAATATTTAGAAAGGCTAAGGGAGGTTATAACTAGGAATGAAAACAAAAAATAAGCACTTTCATTGAGATACTTCCTACCTGCCTTATTCCTAACTTTCCGGACTTCAGAATCATCCCTTCCCTACTGCTGGCTCATTCGGGAACTTATCTTGGGTTTTCTAATCCTGGAAGAGTCTTCCAGTACCACTCAATGTTCCTCCACAAGGCCTGTCCCCTTTTCTCATTGGCAAGTTTCTCCTGGAGCCTCATTTTGTGGAAGGGCCCAGACCAGTCTGCCTTCTTTTTCCTTCTGACCCTGTTACTGCCTTTGTAGACTTCAAAACTACTCCCTCAAACTAGGTACCTTCTTCCCTCTGTCCCTTCAGATCCTTCTTGTGTGTTGTCTTCCCCTGTCAGAATGGAAGCTCCTTGAGGGCAGGAAATTACTTTCTTTGTCCTCATATTTTTGTATCTCCAGTGCTTAGCATAGTTTCTGACACACACTAAGTGCTTCATAAATGCTCATTTCCTTCCTTCCTATACTTAAATAAGTATTATTTCTCTCATTTTGCCCATAGTTACACAGCTAGTAAGTGTTAAAGATAAGAAAATTACAAAGCAAATTAGTGCCTTACAAAAAAACTTACTCATAACAACTCTTACCCCATTTTACAGATTAGGAAATGGAGACTGAAAGAAGAAAACTATCTTATCCATAGTCATAGAGTTAGTGACTATGTTTAGAGTCAGGTTAGTAGAATCATAGATTTAGAGTCAGAAGGGACCCTCAGCATCAGCTGCTTCTTCCCCCTTGTTCTACAGATGAGGAATATGAGGCTCTGAGAGGTTATGATTCTTTAAGTCATAACACGGAATAAACGGAAAAGTCAGGATTTGAACTCAGGCCCTCTTATGGCAAATCATTTTAAACTTGACATTTGGGGCTTTGAAATCAAAATTAATTAAAAATAATAAAATTTTTGTCTGGGAGGAGGGATGCTAATGTATCAGATGAATCCGTAGTATAATGGAAAGAGCAGTTGATTTAGAAACAGAGGACCTGGGTTCCAATTTTATCTCTGTACATTCTACCTATATGACTTCTGGGGAGTCGATAACTTCTTTGGACCTTTTTCCTCATCTGCAAAATAAGAATATCAGACTAGCTTAACTCTAAGGGTCGGAAGGTATGAAACAGCCTGACGTGCATGTTCAATGAAGGGAAACCTCCTTTCTCAGTTTTTTGTTGCTGTTGTTAAGTTGTTTCCAACTCTTTGTGACCCTGTGGACCATACTGTCCATGGAATTTTCTTGGCAAAAATGCTGGAGCGATTTTCCATTTCCTTTGCTAGGAGCTTAAGGCAAACAGAAGTTAAGTGACTTGCCCAGGGTCACACAGCTATTAAGTATCTGAGGTCGCATTTGGAATCAGGTCTTCCTAACTCCAGGCTCAGTGTTCTATCCATTGAGTCACCTAGCAAAACAGACATTAACTGACTTGCCCGAGGTCATATGGCTAGTAAGTACCTGAGACTGGATTTGAACTCAGGTCTTCCTAACTCCAGGTTCAGAGCTCTATCCACTGAGCCATCTAGCTGCCTCTATTCTTAGTTAACCTCCTTTAAAAAGTCATGTAGATTCAGCACTCTCACATCCTTTCACCCTCCTCTTCTAAATCCTCTTCAGTCTGAATTCTGACCTCATCATTGAAACTAAGCTGCCCTTTTCAAAGTTACCAAATGATCCCTTAATCGTAAAATCTAAAGACCTTTTTCTCAATCCTCATCTGTCTTGACCTCTTTGCAGCACAACACTGCCATTCAGTTTCTCCTCTTAGCTATCCCCTACCCTCTAGGTTTTTAAGACTCTAATCTCTTCTTCCTAATTGTCTGACTGCTCATTCTCAATTTCCTTTGCTGGAACTTTATTCATACCTTGCTTGAGAACTAAAGGTGCCCCTAAGGCTTTGACCTCTGCCCTTTTCTCATCTTTCTTTATTCTCTCCTTTGGTGTAGATCTCTGGGCAGATGGCATAGAGATCTCCTATGCAACCAGTCCTAGTCTCTTGCCTGAGTTTCGATTCTATACTATCAACTGACTATTGGACATTTCAAAATGCATATCCTGTTGGTATCTCTTAACTCTATATCTCCATGTACCTTCCAATTCAGTTGTACTGATCAGCTTACTGCTGCTCACAAATGATGACCCCCATCTCCCATCTCCATGCACTGCTTTTCCCCCATGCTCTCCCTCCTCACCTCTGCCTCTTAACATCCCTGGCTTCCTTCAAAACTTAGTTCAAAGATAAAATTTTTACAAGAAACCATTCCTGGTTCATTCAGCTGCTACTGTCTTCCCTTCTAAGACTACCTTCCCCTTCCCAGTTCCCTCTACTGGGTACATATTTTATCCATACCTATTTATGTAGGTTGTCTCCTTCCCTACCACCACCACCACTCCCTTAGAAAGTGAGCTGTTTGAAGGCAGGAACTGTTTTGGCTTGTTTTTGGGTTTTGTTCTTCTTGTTTTATTTTGGTTTTTTTTTTTTTAATCCAAAGTGCTTAGCATAGTGTCTGGCATTAAGTGCTTAATAAATGCTTGTTGATTGGATTGGAAGGGGAAAACATGAGTTAAGGAGGAATGGGAAATAAAATTAAACAGGTTTGGACCTCATTGTGAGCAGCTTGAAAGCTATACAGATTTGTCTAGACTTGGTTTTATAGGTTAAGCAGGCACCATTAGGGATTTTTAAGCAGAAAAATGACAAGATGAAAACAGAGTTCAAGGAATATTGCTCGATGATGGGACAGAAGAAGCAATGGAGGGAAAAGAATTGGAATTATGGAGGCTTGCTACAGAACTCTGTTATTTATTGTCATACGGAGATATTAGAGCATATTTTTAGCACATTCAAATTCAACAAGTTTGTTAAAGTCGCTACTATGTGCAGAGCATTGTGTTATACTAGATAGAGCACTGACCCTGGAGTCAGCAAGATTCCAGGTTCAAACCCAGCCTCAGACACTTGCTAGCTGTGTGACTCTGAGCAAGTCATTTAACTGCTGACTGCCTCAGTTTCCCAAAACATAAAATGAGAGCCATAATCTCTGCCTCTCAGGGTTATTGTGAGGATAAAAGGAAATAATATCTGTGAGGTGTTTAGCACATTGCCTAGTGCATAGTAGATGCTTAACGAATGCTTTTTCTCTCCTTGACTCCCCAAATGTGGTCTAGCTAGCAGTAAATACAAATATAACTCAAACTAATACAAAGTAGGACAGGATAAATGAATAAAGAAGGTACAAAAAGAAGGATTTTGGTAGGTAGAAGCAAGGGAAAAATATTTCTGACTGGTGGGAATTAGGAAAGTTGGCTTGGAGTTAGATTTTGAAGAACGGATAATTTCTTTTATTTTCACCCATACAATGCTTGTTTCTTCTCCTTCTCCTTTGATTTTTCTCTTGGTTAGTTATGAGGCAAGTTGGTTATTTCTGTCCCATAAATATGATTTCTTATCTAGAATGAGCTAATTGCAGTTTTAGGGTACAGGGACATCAGAATGGAAAGAAGAATTGAAAACACTTCTCCCAGCTTTGTCCATTTTTTAGCCCCATTTCAGAAAGAAATTACTTGTCACAGCATTGTTGTTCACCACACTCACCTTTCTCTGAAACAGTTGGGACACATCAAAGGAAGTTGTAATAAGGAGCACTGTGAGGGGAGTGTGATCATTTGATAACCATTTTCCTTTCTTTTACCAAGTACAGTAGCTTTCACATTAGAGAGATCACACACATTTCCTTTTCTTCTGTTAGATGGACAGCTCCATTTTGCTAGGAAGGTGGAAAAAGAAAGTTTTATCTCCCCAGCACAGTGGAAGAAATGAGGACGCTTGTGTGCCCAAAAGAACAGAGTGGAAAGCAATGAGGGGGAGATATGTTTAAGTGGCTATAATTAAAGTGAACTGAAGTACTCCCCAGAAGAGTTCAACTAACCCAAGACAATTTTTAAAAAAGTTTTGTTGTTTTTTGAGAAGTCACAAATGTTCCCTTCAATCAGTAATAGAGCAAAACTTGCTCTTCAGCAGCCTCTTGTGGGGAACGAAGGATTCACAGCAGTGTTACGCCTTACCTGGCATGCCATAGCCAAGGCTAGGTTGTGGGTGAGAGCAAGGTAGGAGTGTCTGTTTTGTGGATATCGGATTAGAATTCTCCTAGTACTTACCTTCCTTGCTCCCTCTCCCAACTCCCATCTCTTTCTCCCTCTTTCCTTCCCTCTCTTTCCCCTGCTTTCCCTCTTGCTATTCACCTATCTATCCCTCCCTTCCTTTAACATGTATAGTGTAAAGTTTTGATTATACTTTCAGAAAATAAAGGGAAAATAAATATGCTGTCCTTTGGAAAAACAAAACAATGTGATTAAAATTCTAACTCTGTGGTATTTTATTGTTGATCAAATATGGTAAGGCAGTTTTTTTGAGGAAAGGGGACAGGTCTGTAATATTTCTTCTATGTAGTGAACTACCTGTGATAAAATTCCCTCTGCCAATGTAGATCAGCAACCATTCTTCAACTTAAAGTGTTAGGGAGTTAGTTGCCTGGAACACTGAGAGGTTAAGTAACTTGCCCGGGGTCCCAGAGTCAATGGATGTCAGACGCAGAACTTGAGTCTAGGTTTTATTAACTCTGAAGACAGCTGGTAGCAGGTACACCAGGCATGTGTTTACATGAGGAGTTTCCAGCTGCACCGCAAATGTTTCATGAATGCCCATCATCAGTTTGAAAGAACTTTGAAGGTCTTCATTTCTATGAGATTCTAAATGTTTGAATACATACATACATACACACATATACACACATATGCATGCATTTTGTTATTCAGTTGAGTCCAACTCTCTGTGACCGCGTGGACTATAATGTCCATGAGGTTCACTAGCAAAGATACTGGAGTGATTTGCCATTTCCTTCTCCAGTGAATTAAGGCAAACAGAGCTTAAGTGACTTGCCCAGGGTCACTCTAGGCCCAGCACTCTACATTTACGCACACACACATACACACGCACACACACACATTATATATACACACATATATATTTATATATTTCATTTTTAGATAATTTAAAATGAAATACAGAAAGAAAACTTCCAATGAAATGAAAATATTTCATTTATATTTTCCATCTTCTCAACAATTGAAGAGACAGCAAAAGGGCTAATTGTTTCAATGGGCCCCAGAAGTTCTCTCCCTCCAGTTCCTCCCTCGCCCAAAAGATCCAAATTATATTCTTGGTGGTAACTGCATTTGTAATAATAGAAATATTAAGTACCTACTTTGATAATTATACTGACTATAAACACAGTATAGAAAGATTAATACTTATTCATTTAATCTATAATTATTATTATAAAACTGGCTATGGGGCTGGAAAGTAGTTGGCAGCATACTTACATATATCCTGGCTGTACTTAATTCATTCCATTTCTGTCCTCCCCTGGGGCAGTGGCCCCTTCTAGTAATATATACCCTAGGTAACTACAACTTTGTCCATTCCTACAACAATGTGGAATACATTTCTTTTTTTTAATTTTACTTTTTAATTTATTTAAAACTTAAATATTAAAACAAATACAGAATAAGAAAAGAAAAATAAATGTATTATAAACTTAAATACAAAATAAAAGAAGAAATAGCATTGCCATGTGCACAGCAGAACATGAAAGGATTGAAAACATACAGCAATAAATTTCCATTTCAAGAAAGTCTGTAAAATAAATACTATACATTGTGTTCTGAGCTATCTATCTTTGTTTCCTTGTGAGTTTTCTTTTGTTCTCTGCTGTGTACTTTTTACTTTTCTTTTCCTTCTTTCCTCTCTCGTCCCCCAAGAAGGCTACAATTTGTGTATATACACACACATATATACATATATACATACATACATATATATATACACATATACACACAGACATATATATATACACATACATACACATGCATATACATATACATACACATACATATACTTAGATATCTATAATCATACTCATCTATAGACATATACATTCAAATGCATCTATGTAAGGCCATACTATACTTGTTTTTCCTCTGTTTCTCTGAAGCTGGATAATGTCTTCCTTCATAGGTCCAAGTCTTTCCATATTTTTCTAAGCCCATTAACTCATCATTTGCTGTACCACAGCAATATTCCAACCTTATACTGTCTAGTTATTTTAAATAATCTAAAACAACATTGATTAATATGGCTGGCATATAATGTAGTTTCACTAATTTTCCCTTTTGATCAAATCTATTTTAGCTTTAACTTTGTCTGAGATCATGATTACTACCCCTGCTTCTTTTTGAAATGCACTTCTGCATGATGATGCTTGGTCACAATGTTCTAAGACCAAACAAAATAAAGTAAAACATTAAAGAATTCAATAATTATTAATAACAAAACACAAAGATCTATTCCTTACTTGTCCATCACTCTGCAGAATAGTTGTATTACTAAATTGTTTCCATTACTTCAATATCTTTAAGTCATTTTTCTATTGATTTTCATGAAAAATTGGCAATTTTTCCTCTGGAAATAAATATTAGTCTTCAAATGTAAATAAATCACATTGAAGAAATCAACAATTTCTTTTAAAATATATATGTATAGGGGCAGCTAGGTGGTGCAGTGGATAGAGCACTGGCCCTGAAGTCAGGAAGACCTGAGTTCAAATCCGGCCTCAGACCAAACACTTGACACTTACTAGCTATGTGACCCTGGGCAAGTCACTTAACCCCAATTGCCTAAAAATAAAAAAAAAGACATCAACAAAATATATGTGTATATATGTACATATATATGACAGGAAATGATGATCTTCCATCAGAGCAGTAAAAATACTTAGAATATCAAGAGCAACTACTAAGTGCTATTTTTTTTATTTATTTATATCCAAGGAAAAAATGATGATTATTTCACTCTGCCAATCACACATATTGAAAAATGCCCAGCTTCTCTTCCTTCTTTTTCTTATCAGACCATGAGGTTCTTCTTGGTTTTTCACAAATGCTGCCATTTTAGCATAATATGTTAATCTGCTAGTTTTTTTTTTATTTTATTTTATTTTCTTTTTAGAAATGAACAGATAGAGCTCTGATATAGTAAGGGGGAGATACAAAGACACAATAAAATGAGACTTGGCTATGGATTGACAAATAGCACATTTACTGGCTCACTCAATGGTAAATGAAGTTATAGGAGACTATATACACCAAAACACATTACTAAGGGAATCAAAGAATTGTGTAAGGCAAGGTAGTCAGGAACTGGATAGCAAGTTATTACAATGGTTTTATACTTACATTCTATAAGTTTAAAACTATATTAGATTGCTTTGTAGGGAGATGTTACATGTAATTTATACCTTTCTTGTGCCAAATCATGGTGATTCTTAGGGCCTGCTTAATGTGTTTGAAATCTAAGGAATGTATAGACAGAAAAAGGACGCCATTTTGATTTTAACATTCTACCTTCCAGGAGGAAATAAGTTGACAAACCAACATTTTCATCTGAATTGGGCATGGATTTCCTTGGAAAAAGAGTACTATCTGGTCAATGAAGACTTCAAATTTCTGGATATTGTCCTCAAACGCAGAGGTTACTTGGGAGAAACTTCTTTTGTCAGTAAGTTCATTTGGTTCTCCCATTCTATTTCTTGTTGAAAATGTGTACTTTCTTTATGGGAATCCCAACGGAATTTCTTAGTTCATTTCTAAATCTTATTAATGTATAACATCAACTAAATTCTTAAACTGCCAATGAGTATGTTTCTACAGATTTATTCTAAGGATTAAATGCTACAGCTTGTCTTGAGAAGTACTGCGCAATGAGACTTGTAATGTGGGCTTCAAGTCTCAGGGTACTTCCTACTCTGGATCTTTTTTGTAGTTAGGTGTTATTTTCAGTGTGTGGCCTAGGGCAGGGACAAAAGACAGGGTACATCAGAAACCTGTTTCTAAAATACATCCCTCTTGTCTTCAAGTGGCCCTCAAAAATATATTTCCAAAAAGAAAAGTTGTTTCTACATTAAGGCTTGAAAACATAATGAAATAAATGACTCAGATATATTAGATGGTAGGGGTAGTGTACTTCTTCTGTGTTTAACATGTAGAAAGCTTTAGGATGTAGCCCTGTAATGAAACTGTTCAAATAGTTGTATGAAATCTATGTGAACATTCCTTTGATAATGAACAAACAAAAAACCATTCAGTAGTAACTCATTAAGCATATAGGAGAAACTTCCTGTCATGGGTTGCACTTGAATGCTCAGGTGAGCCCTTACAAGTTCCAGAGGAATAAAGCACACTAGACAAAGGAAATACTCTTGGTGTTGTAGAGCCTTGCATAGTTTTTGTGCTTTGCCTCCCAGTCATCTCCTACATTCAAAAAAAAATACATAACAAAACCAATGCTAGTTGGAAGAGACACTCTTCTTCCATCAGATTGTGTTTGATTGCACGCAACTATCAAAAGAAAAGAAGGTTTGTTTATGGCTTTAGTTAGTAGTGTGGTAGTCAACAGACCACAGGGTCCTAACTTTCAAGGTAGAAGGGACCTTTGAGTTCATCCAGACCAGAGGTATCAAACACATGACTCATGGGCCCCTGAATCAGATTTTTAAAAATTGGGAACTATTTGACCAAATAATAGGACATAGATAATGTTAATATGTGGTTTTATAAGTAATTTATCCCTTCCACATCACAGGGATTAAGGATGCAGTGCCACCATTTTCTGGAAAATATATGTAAAATATTGGCCCTCTCTTTGTACCAGAGAAGAAGTCTGAATTATTAGGGTATTATGGTACAAAATCTGTTGATATTATGCAATACTATACATGTATTTTATGTGTTTCTTAGTTTCTAAACTTTTTTGTGTCTGCTGGCCTTCCCCTGTCATCTGTGGCTTCCACAAAACTCCCCCAAAATTCCCATCTTATTTCTTATGCCAACCTGCAATATATTGAAAACACAATGGGGAAAGTTGCAACGCAGAAGAGACAACCGTAAGTGGAAGAACTAGAATTCAAACACTCACTCAACAAATATTCAGGTGCATGTCCTCCAAGTCAGTCAGTCAATAAGTATTTATTAAGTACCTACAGAGCCCTCGTGCTGACTACACTGCTGTGTGCCTGTGAAACCTGGACAGTCTCTCAGTGCCATGTCAGGAAACTGAACCCCTTCCACTTGAATTATCTTAGGAAGATCCTGAAAATCAGCTGGCAACATAAGGCACCAGACACTGAGGTCCTCTCCTGAGTTGAATTGACAAAATTTCAACTTTACTGTAGAGAGCGCAACTCAGATAGCCTAAATGCCAAACTTATTTTTACCCAAAAAACTATTTTACAGAGAACTCAATCAAGATAAGTGATCACACAGTGGTCAGGAGAAGCAGTATGAGAATACTCTCAAGGTATCTCTGAAGGATACTAACATTGACTGTGAGATATGAGAATACAGGCACAGGAACATCCAGCGTGACATGCCTGCATCAAAAGAGCTGCCGTACTGCATGAGTAAAGCAGCATCCCCAGAGCACAAAGGAAACATGAGCTGTGCAAATCCAGGACCGCTTCTCCTCTAAATGGTCTCATGGACCACTTGTGCCCAATCTGTGGTAGTGCCTTTTAAATTCGTATTGGACTGATCAGCCACAGCCAGACACACTGTGCTCTGATGCCAATATTATGATATCAAGGACCAACAACCGGATTAAGTACCTATAATGTGCCAGGCCCGGGGGCATATAAAGAATGGCAAAAGACAATCCCTGCTTTACTGGAGCTCATAGTCTAATGAAGAAACTATGCACATAACCATGCACAAACAAGCTATATACAGGATAAATTGGAAATAATTAGAAGAGGGAAGACGCTAGAACTAAAGGGGAGTGGAAAAGGTTTTCTGTATAAGGTGAGATTTTAGCTGGAACTTGAAGAAAGGCAGGGAAAACAGGAGGGAGATATGCTGCCTCCAAATCCATTTTGAATGATAATAAAGGAATGGCAGTAATGTTTAAGATTCCTTCCAGCTCTTAAGCTATCCCACAATCAACTGTAATTTGTTTTTGTGCTCACATTGAATTGTATAAATATCTTTCCCTCAAGGGAATAAGAAGACCAACTTTATTAATGATAACCCTAATTCACATTTTGGGACAACTAGGTAGTACAGTGGATAGAGCACCAGACCTGAAGTCAGGAAGATTCATCTTGAGTTCAAATCCGGCCTTAGTGACTTACTAGTTGCGTGACCCTGGGCAAGTAACTTAATCCTGTTTGCCTTAGTTTCCTCATCTGTAAAATGAGTTGGAGAAGGAAACCACTCCAGGATCTTTGCCAAGAAAACTTCAGATGAAGTCAGAAGAGTTGGACGTGACTGAAAAACAACTGAATAATGATAAGAAAAGTTCTCTTTACATACATTTTCTCATTTGATACTTTCAACAACCCTGTGATATAGGTGTCATAATTATGCCTATTTTACAGATGAGGAAAATGAGGTGGGAGGAAGGTTATAGCATATCCTAGGGCCACATAACTTTTAAGTGTCTGAGGCAGAATACTAGCCCAAATTTTCCTGATTCCAAGTCCAGAACTCTAACCAGTAATTCATCCAACCTTTCATGTAGGGACTGTCAACCAAATTATTAAAAATGGAGAAAAAATCAATAAGGTCAATTCCATTTGAGAGAAGACACCAGCATCAGAAGACTAGTAGCAGTATTGATAATCTGATTTACTCCCAAGATGTCTTGGAACATTTCCTCTTTTCTTTGCAGACAATTATAACACAATGAATAAATCTGTTTCCTCTTTAGGTTGGAATTTGTAGCTAAAAAAATAATCACCTTCCTTTATATATCTTGAACATAGACAGCTGTTTTCACGAGCTCCCTTTGTTTTGTTTTTTTTATTTGTTTGTTTTTTGTTTTGTTTTTAGGCAATTGGGGTTAAGTGACTTGCCCAGGGTCACACAGCTAACAAGTGTCAAGTGTTTGGTCTGAGGCCGGATTTGAACTCAGGTTCAGGGCCAGTGCTCTATCCACTGCGCCACCTAGCTGCCCCCACGAGCTCCTTTTGGATGACAATATAGTCACAAGTGATTTTTAGATCTCTTTCCTGACTGTGATCACAACCAAATAACATAGCAATAACACATCAGGACAGTTCATTTTTCCACACTTTGCTACAGATCCAAGGCTGGGTTTTACTTGAACTTTGTGCCTGGAGAAGAAATGGAAACCTGGACTAAAAACAAATCTCTTTAGCAGCACTTAGAATGTTTGTATCTGTTTGCATTTTGTGTGTTTTTTCAGAATGAGCAGCTATCTTTACTTTATCAGCCACAACATGACCAACTAGTGTGCAATCAATAAAGTCAACAGCTGCAAAATATTCTCAGTAAATGCTCTTTCAAGACATTGTCTTTGGTTCATTCTGACATGTTGGCTTCTTTTTGGTTGAATGTAAAACAATGAGCAGTTTCATGCTATATCTGGTTGCTTTATATTTGCTCTGTGTGATTATGTGGCTTTCATTTGGAACAAAGCATTTTTTTCCCAATAGACATGGATGTCATCAGCAGCAAAGATACAAGACTCTACCACTGTAAGTGGTTAACCTCACAGAGTTACTAAATAACCTGAGGTGATATAAAGTTGGAAACCTACCCTTGGTGGCCCACACCTTGTCAGTCAGAGCAAACAGGAATAGGATTTAGTGTGCCAGGGCCAGGAAGGAGAGTTCAGACATAAGACTGGACCTTTAGTCCTCGGAACCTCAAAGAGCTGCCTTTCTCTCAGTGTGTGACTCAAGCCCTTATATGTTCCTGTTACCTCCTCTTCTTAATCAAACATTTCTAGGAAAAAAGAAAAAAACAAAACTTCCTATCACTAAGCCAACTAACATACTCATGAATATTTGACATCACAGCTAATGTCAGGGGAGAATAGTTAGAAAATTCAAGAATTATACTTAAGTTTATAGTTGTCTTCACAGTGGTAATTACATAATTGCTTCATTCACAGCCCGCATTAGCAAAATAGAATGTATATAAACTTCACCCATTTCAGTAGTGTATTAAACTATCAAAGGCCCCACATTAAAGGGCAGAGAGGCTCTTTCATACTTCCAACTCCTAATTAGAGCCAAAGGGTTTTGTTTAACAATTAATTATTTTTGGAAGAAAAGAATGAACTTTAGCACAGCTCATGAATTATGCAACTGATTTTCCCTGTGCAGGTAATATTTGGCAGAAATATTTCTTCATTTTACCATTTGAATGGAGTTCTGCACAAAAGTGGGTGGGGTTCACAAGAGGCTGGTTTTCAGTTTAGCTTTGGACCTCATTACTTCCTGGAGAAGAATTAGAAAGAATAAGGTAAAAAGAAAGTTGTTTAGCTACTCTTTGGAGACTTGCATATATTCTTTCTTATCCTAGAATTAATGAATATCTGACCAACCAATATAATTAAAATTGACAAATGAAAAACATTTAAAGTAGATATAAGAAGTACAGTGCCTGGCACATAGAAGGTTCTATATAAATACTGGCTATTACTATTATCGTGATAGTCAATAAATGCATTGACAAATCAATCAATATGTATTGATATTGAGCACCTACTATGTTCACTTGCAAGTCATGGCATCAGCTTCCTGATGTCATGGTCCTCTTTGAGAACTAAGGACAAACAACAATGTAAAAGTGACCTTCTAAGTGCTATTTATGAGCCATACAAGGACACAAAGATACCTGTGAGGGCCCAGATCAAAGGGGACAGAGTACCAGGCTAGGAGAGATCTAGGTCTAAACACTATTTTTGACAATTACTAATTGTATTACAATGAGCAAGTCATTTCACTTTTCATAGCCTTAGTTCTCACATCTGTAAAATGAAGATAATACCTATACTTCCTACATCCCAGGGTTTTATAACACCCTGGCTCAAATTAGGATATACACTTTGCAGACTTGAGACAGACAGAGAGAGAGAGAGAGAGAGAGAGAGAGAGAGAGAGAGAGAGAGAGAGAGAGAGAGAGAGAGAGAGAGAGAGAGTGAGAGAATATGAATCAATCAATTCTAGGTAGAAAAAGTTGCACGTGATTTGATTTCAAATGAAATTAAGCAAAACTAATACTATGTTTCTTTGAAAGGTATTGGCACACAAGATGGCACAGCAAAAAAAGACAGAGACTTCAAAGGAAAGGCCCAGAAACAAGTGCAATTCAACCCAGGCCAAACCACAGCCACCTGGCGAGTGCGAATTCTGAGTGACGGTGAACACGAGCAATCAGAAACCTTCCAGGTGGTGCTGTCAGAGCCCGTCATGGCTGCTTTAGAATTCCCTGCTGCGACAACAGTGGAAATTATTGACCCAGGAGATGGTAAGAGGATTTAACATCTTTTCCTGTTGTTTCTAACAGTTGACTCCTTTTAACACATTCTTAAAAGGGAATTGCAGTCTGAACTTTCCATAGCAAGAACTTAGCAGACCTGTATTCAGTAAACATTAGGAATAAAATTAGCAATTAAGTGGAGTTAGATTTTTTTAAAAGTCAAGTACACCACAAATATGGTTTAATTCATATATTCTCTTTCCTTTAGCAGTCCATTCTTTCCATTTTGGCTTGTTTTCCTTAAATCATTACTTAAGAGGTATTTTGGCATGTGACATAGTAAATCAGGCCAATTGATATTTCCCACTTGAAAATTAGGGCCCTTCCTACCATTTTTAATGTCTTATCAATTAGATTTTCAATTGCGACTTTGAGCAAATCACTTAATCTTCCTGGGCCCCAGTTTCTTCCTTTATAAAATGAAAGGATTGTACAAGAGGTCCTCTGAAATCCCTTCTAGCTGTAGACCTAAGACCCTATAAACCTATAAAGTATCACCCAAAAGGTAGCAGGGAATAATAACAATAATAATAGTATCTGACATTTATATAGTACTATGTGCCAGGCACTGTACTAAGGGCTTTACAATTATTATCTCCTTTGATCTTCACAACAACCCTGGAAGGTAGGTGTTATTATCCCCATTTTACAGATAAAGAAATTGAGGCAGAAGTTAAATGACTTGCCCAAGGTCACACAGCCAGTAAGCATCTGAGTAGCACATCTGTCTAATTCCTGAACCTGTTCTCCAAAATTACACAAATTTTAGTTTCTATCCTTACTTTAAGATAATACATTGCTTTGGATTTTTTTTCCCAACTAGTACTTATAATCTGAGAGTTGCCTCAGTATTGAGAAGTTAAGAGACTTGTCTAGAGTCACAAAAGTTAGCATGTGTTAGATTCAGAACTTGAATGCAGGTCTTCTTAATTCTAGGACTAACCTTTTCTGTATTTATTCTTAGGTGGTACAGTGGATTGAGGTTGGTCCAAGAGGTATTGAAAGCTATACCAAGTGCACGAAGAATGAGACACCAAAAAGGATGCTCTGTTACATTCTTAAATGCAATTTATAATAATATTAACAACTGGAGTTTGTGTAGCACCTACTTGTGCCAACCTTGGAGCTCCTTGGAAAAAATCCTACTGCATACAAGACAATGTATTATCTTAAAGTTAGGCTAAAAACTAAAATCTATGTAACTTGAGAGAAGAAACAGGTTTGGGAATTAAATAGGTGTGCTACTTAGATACTTAATAGCTATGTGACCTTGGGCAAGTCACTTAACCTCTGTTTGCCTCAGTTTCTTCATCTGTAAAATGAAGTTACTAATAGCACCTCCCTCCCAGCATCATTGTGAGGATCAAATAATTGTAAATTTCTTAGCACAATGCTTGAAACATGGCAGGTACTATATAAATGCTAACTACTATTACTATTGTTATTAATTGTAGGATCTAACAAAGCATCCTTTTTGCACTCTCATTCTTCATACACTTGGTACAGCTTTCAACACCTCTTGGATCAACCTCAATTCACCATGTCACCTAGGAATAAATAGAGAAAAGGCTACCAGGGGTGGGGAACCAGGCCTTGAGGCCACATGTGGCCCTTTAGGTCCTCACGTATGGCCCTTTGACTAAATCCAAATTTCACAGAACGAATCCCCTTAATAAAAGGATTTGTTCTGTAAAACTTGACTCAGTCAAAAGGCTGCCTCCAAGGACCTAGAAGGCCACATGTGGCCTCAAGGCTGCAGGTTCCCCACCCCTGACAGCCATAGAGTCAAGAAGACCTACATTCAAGCCCTGAATCTAACACATGCTAACTTTTGTGACTTGAGACAAATCACTTAATCCTCAGTGCCTCAAGTGATGAGGCAACTCTAAGATTTTAAGGAGTAAGACAGCTGACAACCAGTATTGGTATAGGGACTTTCTTCAATAAATCACAAGTGCAGACTCATTCCATAACTCCATCCCCAAAATGCTCATTTTAATGTTGACTAGATTTTAGACCCTCTTTGACATTGATGGGAATGTGGGATAGCACATACAAAATGCATTTCTCTTTTCATTTTTTATGATTCTGTCTCCTCTGTGCCCTAGTTCTTATGGCATAAAGCTTTCTTTTAAATTTCTTTGGACTTAAACTTTTTTATCCATGAACAGGCTTAGGTCAATGGTAGTCAATGTGGATGAATATTGTGCTTGCTTCTGACCCTCGTCCTTTCTCCTCCTACTTTCACTCACCCTCTGGGCTGCCTTTTTCTCAGTCCTGCCTAAAAATGATGTTTGAGCAGCTTTTGGATAACCAACTTTTTTTTTTTAATGGAAACCTTTTAGAGGCTCTTCTGAAGTTAAAATCCCCTCAGTCAAAAAACCATGGGTTGTTTTTAAATGACCAGCTCACTTTGCTTTGTCAATCAGAGAGCTCTTAAACCTCTGTCAAGATAAAATCGACCTGAGTGCACTAACCAGAGAAGTCATGAGGAAATCTCTGCTTTAGATGGTTAACTGAGCACAGTTAAATGTAGAAAATAGAGGCTCTATTGTTACAACTTTAATTTTTTGTGAAAAACCCACCCTGCCTCTCATTTAGTTAAATGCACTGTTCAAATATATTCTGGAGTCCCATAAAAAGGCAATTAGCATTAAATTTGACTTGGTCAGCATAGTAGAAGGATAAACCAGACTTTCATCTGGTCCTGAGAATTTGGTAAATGCCCATGTAACAAAGCTTCCTGATTTAAAAGCCTAATTTGTCCTTAATGTCCACTCATGTGTTAAAATTTTGTTTGAATTCACTTCTGAATAACTTGGTTGCTAACTTACAAGGCTGAATTTCCTTGTATCAAGAAAGAAGAGATTTGATTCAATTTTATTCTGCCCTACTTCCTATTCATTAGCTCCGTCTGCCTCTTTATGCCCCAAGTCATATGGAATTCAAGGAGTAGAAGTGAGCTAAAGAGGCTTGCTAATCTGGAGTCTGTCTCCTCTATTCTGTATCCAAAGAGGACCTACCCTAAAACCATCTTAATTGTCTGTCATCCTTCAAAATCTCCAAAGGAAATCTTAGCTTCTTTTCATAATGCAACCTCATGTACGAAACCTGGATAATTAGCAGATGCTGCTTAATGCCTAGATTGCACCCCTTTTCTTCCAATGTAGAACATTTTTTCTTGTTCTTGTTTCAGTACAAATAGAGAGCAGCCATTCACCTTAGAGTTTCCATTCACGTATTAATAAATCACAGAATCAACAATGGCCCTTTCTTCATCGGATTAAATGACCCTCTGCACCATCCCACAGAGGACAAATTCCCCAAACCTTTGGTCTTTGTGATTACTTTACTCTAGTCCATGTCTAAATTCTTCATCTGTCATAAAAAAATTGTAAGGCCTTGGCTACAGACCACACAAATGCTGAATGGAGAGAAATATTCACGGTTCTCACATTTTTCTTTCCCAGAACATGATTTCTTAGATTTTTTTTCATTTTTTTAATTGCTAGACTACAAAAGGCAACACACTGTGATGAATAGAGAACTGACCTTGGAACCAAGAAGACCTGGGTTCAAATCCCTCTTCTGATACATCTGGGTTCTGTGACTTTGGGCAAGTCACAACCTCTTGGGCCTTAAACAATTCCCTAAGAGCATTATTTGTGAAGAAGTTACTGACCTGTCTTGGTAAAGGGAGGTTCTCTCCAGAAGTTCCCGGCACCATAGAAATCAGCAGTCCAATCCCTTACACTATTCTCCATTACAAAAACATCCCTGTCTCTTCATAACAAGTCGTGAATATCAATCAATCAACAATTATTGATTAAACACCTCTCTATGCCAAATTCTCTGCTAGGTACCAAGAAAGACCAAAGTGAAATTACATATTACCAAGGGAAATAATGTAAACATATGCAAAGCAAAAAAATAAAATAAAAGCCATTTTGCACAGAGATGCTAGCAGTTGGGGGTGATCAGGAAAGGCCCATGTCCTCCTCTCACCACCCAGAGGTAAACTATCAGTCCTTTGATTCCTTACTTATGTGCAGCTATATCTATCTCATTTTCCTCCTTACTCAAGTACTTGGAGAATCTCAGGCTTTCATCAAATTGGATCCAATGTTTTGTGATTCAGTAGGACATCCTCAGTTGAAAAATCAGTGTACTATAGAATTCACATAACCAATTGTTATAAAGACAAGAACTTTGTTATCTATTGAAAGGACAAACTTAGTCATCGAGCATGCCTGAGCCTTTGTATATCTTAAGTAGTAGATACCTGGTACCACAGCAACACAAGGTTCTGGAAACCCTCCCCAGCCTGAGAATTCTTTATGACAGAAGTTGGGTTAACATAGATTCAAACCAAGATGGTCTTATGTAACTCTAGCCCTAGTGCTAACAGTTGTCAACCACTGGTACCTGTTACTTGCCACAAGCATTGGCCCTTCACAGACGTAGATGATTTCCCAAGTATGGATGTGGTACTCAAGAAGCTATGGGACTATGGGACTTAAGAGGCCTCAGTTATCTTGCAGTGATTCACTACCTGTGTCTTTAGGAAGGAAAATTGTTTTGTTAGTTGAAAACTTGGACCAGAAAAGTAGATGTTTACATGGCAAAAAAAAAAAAAAAAAATGGAGGCACATGGCACCCACCACTTTGTAAATGTCAGTATCTGAATAGGAAAAACTTGATTTATTCCCATTCCATACTACATTTAGAGCCTGTTGTAAAAAGGAATGATGAATGAAGAAAATCCATTTTATCTTATAGACCCACAGAAAATTTAACAAACGTTGCCATGTTTTTCTTTTTTCTCCTTCTCTGTCTCTTTCCCTTTGGAGTCCTACTTTTCGTTTAGTCCAATAAATAATACTTCATCTCCTTGTTTCTTCCTTTGCTTTATAGAGAATCACAGAATTTTTAAAGCTGAAAGAGATTGCCTATCCCTCATTTTGGAGATGAGGGAACGGAGCCTCAGTAGATGCCTTCCTTAGCTTGGAAGAAGCTAAACATTTTCAAACAGCATTATCTGACTGTTTTCTTTAGCCTTGACTAACCTGAAAAGATTAGATCTTCACTTAGAGATGAGATAATGAGAATTCTGCCCCTAAGCAATTCATAGGATCCTAACATCACGAAAACTTAAAGCTGGAAAGAGACCTTTGAGGTCATCAGGTCCAATTCTACCCTATTCTGCAGATGAAGAAGCTGAGGCACAGAGAAAGTCATTTGCCCAGGTTCACATAAAAAGCAAGTGTCTAAAGTTAGATTAATACCCAGATCTTCCTGATTCCAAGTCCAGTGTTCTATCCTCTGCATGCAATAACCATCTTACCTTACACTGATCATCTGCTGATTGGGTTGTAATGTCCCACAAAACAGACCCCACTAATTCCTGGGATCACTGTGTTGAATTCCTAGGAGTGACCAGTCAAGGTACTGCTGCTCCTTGTATCTTTCTCTTAGTACTTCCAATGCTAAAAGTACAGAAAGCATTCCCACACACCAAAGAACAAATAGCAAATTGTCCATTTGACCATGTCAAATGACCTGAACAGACTAATTTCTAGAACAGACTTTAACAGTGTCCCTTATCAAACAGAACATAGTCTTTCACTGTTACTCAGAATAACCATTTTAAACACAACCACCGTGTGACTTTAAAAAGTTTCTTACCTCTCTGATTCTTACCACTCCATACTCACCCCTCATTAATTACTACTAATGATGCCATATATCCTCACTTCTCAAAGAATCTGTGAGATTTTGTTAATCTTTGTTAAAGTAAACAAATATTCTTAAGAACAAAAACATATCGTGACAAATTCTTATTTCATAGACAATTTTAGACATATTTATGTATTTATTTATTTATTACTTTATTTTTAAAATGAAGCTTTCTTCTCTTTTAAATTTGTATATTAACATATTTAAAAAGACAGACCTCCAGGCTAAAACTTCACTGGACTTATTTTTATTTAAAAATACTTCCTTATAAATTCAATCAATAATATTGTCTGTATTCATGAATGTAAGGTATAATAGATATTTATATTGAAAAGCTTCCTTCATTTCTTATGTCAGACCATTTCCAATCAAAGCATAGATTTTGTATGCATAGGAGAATAAAACCTTGCTGAGTCTACTCTAGCAGGACTGATCACCTGAAATATTTAAGCAATTCAGTGCTGTTATTTAGACTGTGTGTTTGAAGTCTCTTCTAACCTCTTTATGGAAAGAACTAATTGAATTTTCTTTTTTTGCAGAATTACAACAAAACATAGACACATACGTGTGTACATACGTAGTCTTGAACTAATGGATTAAATATTTGCCCACTTCAGACACTTTTTCATTGGGACTGTATTAGTTTGACTAATTATTATTTAACAGCAAATAAGCTTCATTCACACAGAGAAGTGAGGAATTTTGCATGTCTCAAGAACTCTAATGTAATTGAATGAAAAGAGATGGCAAGTTTTGTGCACCTTATATGAACTCAAGTTTATGACATAGAATTCAGATGACTCAGGAATTTTTTTTTTCTCCCTAGACCTAAAATTGATTATTATTTGTTGCACTGTAGGGAATGTAGGATGAGGGAAAACACTGCATCACTGATTCATGTTCACTGCTAAATTTGAAGGCTGACGTGTCAAGAACTGATAAAATGACAGTTCATTCAAACTGAGGACAGAGAAGTGATAAGGCAAGGAGGCCAGAACCTCAGCCCTGCCAACATCAGGAATTTTGCTTTTGAACTACATCCGTGAACTCTCAGTGCAGCATGTGGGTCACAGCTTTATGTGATTAAGAAATCTTAGGGAAAACAGGAGGTTACAACAATTTGTTAACTACAGAATATTTGCTTTCTAATAGACACAGAAAGGTACAAATGGAAATGATTCTTCTGGGAAAAGCCCTTCTCAAAAAAACTTAAACTACATGAAATAAGTACAGGCTTTACTGATATAAAATAGTATTCCTTAACAATCCAACATGAGAGAGAGACAGAGACAGAGACAGAGAGAGAGACAGAGAGACAGAGGGAGAGACAAAAAGAGAGAGAGAGAGAATTATACAAGTAACACTGTGCTAAGAACTAGGGGATACAAATACAAGGCAACAAAAAGACAGTCTCTGCCTTCAAGGAGCTTATATTCTAATAGGGAAAGACAATATAAAAAGGGAGCTAGAAAGGGGTTTGTTAAAGAGAGCAGCAAAGGGAGGAACATGGAAGGCAAGGTGGAACCAGGAGAGAAAATACTGTGGATTCCCTGAGATTTTTATGCAATGGTGGTGCCAGGCAGGAACTCACCAATCAGCGGTTTTCATGTTTGTACAGTACCTGAGGAAAGTCTTCAGATTCCATGCTATTCTTGAACTGCACATGCAATGCTAAGCCAGACAGACAGCTCCTAGGAGCAGCATCTTCTTGTATATGCCATGATTTCTATTACAATGTTCCTATTTATTATTCATGTGTGTCTCCATTATGGTTGATAAATATGATTGTTTCTCTGTATAGAGAAAAAATAAGTCATAGACAAGTTGATAGATTTTTCTCAGGTTTAGCTTTCAAATATATAACAAATCCTATGTTCACCATCAGTTGTCCACAGATTTAAATAAGGATACAATATAAACATATTATAATATTTACAGAAAGTTATTTTAATGGACTAAATTTAATACCAGTCATGACACTATATTTTCTTTTCTTTCTTGCATCTCAACAGTTTTTAAGAACTCACTTTATCCTGTTAAATTTTACAGAGTAGCGTTTGTCTTTGTCTATCTGTCTCTGTCTCTCATATACCAGGATTTGGTCAGCTTCTAGAGCAAGGCTTTTCTGTGTGTGTCATGGACCTCTTTATGATTTTTGGAGAAACCCATCAGTCCCTTCTCTGAATAATGCTTTTAAATGTACAAAGAGCATAAGATTACAAAGGACACCAATTATATTGATATATAATCATGGAAATTTGTCTTAGAAAATAAGTTCATGGGTTCAAGGTTAAGAACCTCAATCACAGAGAGAAATGTTTCCTTCTTGGAGTGCTAACAACCGCTTTATTTTGACTTCCAAAAACCACTTGGAATGCTAAAGTAACAAACAGTGGCAGTACTAGTAATCATAAGTATTTTTCTGTTCAGATGACGTTGTTCCAGTCATGCCCATTAGCTCACAAAGAAAACAATGGCTGTCACTTAGCTTCATTTAACACAAAGACCGATAATATTTATGATATCATTTCACCCTGTTACATTACTGAAATATTCCTTCATTCACTCATTCAATTAACCAAGATGTATTGAGTACCAATTTTTTTTTTTCTTTGGTTTTCTCTAACAGTGGCGGATCTTCTAGGCAACACTTATTTCCAAGCAGAGGAAGCAGTCCCTAGATACATAGGTTTTTCATTATTTTCTTCCTGCTTCTACTCCTAATTTTCCAGAATCTAAGTCTGACTTGGCAACCGTTTTTAATCTAATTGGAATTGCCCTCTTTTTCCCACTCTTGTCTTTGCTCTTTGACTTCCAAGGCATTACTCCTTTAAGATAAATTGATCATGATGCTGTAAAAAAAAATTTACACCATCACCAAATGAACCCAAAATGCTGTGCCCACTTGAAGCAGGCTGCACACATGAAGTTATCAGCTCTCATGATAAAGTGAAGTACAGAAAAATCTAACAGAAATTTCCAGCAAATCAACCTTTTCTCCTCTACACTCCCCCACCACTTTCTCCCTCTACACATTCAGTCACATTTCCTATAGATAAAAAAACGTCCAAGGGAATAGATAAGCCTGGTACTGTGCTCTCAAGGTCAGCAAGCCCAGGTTTTGTCAAACCAAGTGGAGGAGTGAATTCCAGAGCTGAAGGCCCCCCACAGAGATTACCCTACTTTTCTCTCTTTCATAATTCAAGTCTACTGACAAAATGAAGGAGTGCTGCCCTGCCTTACTCTATAGATTTAAGTGGTCCAGGGTAAGAAAGTGATACTCAAGACTCAAACCACATGGGGCTTTAATAATTAAAATCCAACACATGGAATTTTTCAAGTAAATTTTATAAATAAGTGCCTGACTAGTACAGATGAGTTGAATGTGTATTAATTATAATAAACACCACCCAACAAGTGAATTTTTCTGTACAAAGTATGACTTGCAGTTTTCATGCAAGGTAGAGTTAAATAAGTCCACTGACAAATATCAAATTTCTTTTGATGATGGAATACTTTCCCTATATTCATCTGAAAGAAAACAACACTACTAAAACATTATACATATCAACTTTGTGTAAGATATGTTGCTTTTTTTGTTGCAAAGTTTGATTAAAATCTCTACCTTGAAATTGAATGTTGTGGGTGTGTTTTTGGTTTAAAAGGAATTAGAAATAATGAAATCCTAATCCATAAAAGTATAGTTAATCTGAAGCTGAATTCTATTTCATAGTCTTATGCTTTTCAACTAAGAATATGGGATAAATTAGCTAGATAAAAGCAACTGCTATAAAACCAATTCACATAATAAAACTGGAGATTTTTAAAATTATATTGTGAAATCTTAAGACCACAGATTTTATCAAATCAGAATGGTGACATTTTCTATTAAGTATTATTTTCTTGCCTGCAGTATTTCTAGTATTCTTTGACCATCAGAGAGTCATGTGGTGCAGTGCTTCAAAGAGAACATGATGAGTTGTTTTCAGTATTCTTTTTTAAAAGAAAATTGTCAACAAGGCATTTATGCAATAAGTTCTGAAGTAACTATGTCAAACAATCAGTTACTACAGTGCTATATAATAAATGTTTTAGAAAATCATTTAAGTCATCTGTATGAATTTTTTTTATTATTACCTCTTTTTGATATAGCCTTCATCTACCATTAAAAAATGAGAAATTTGTATTTGTGTGAGTACATTTGTATATGTCATAGTTATTCTTCTAGGGAAAGAGTCCAAATAAATGTTTCTTTACATCTGATGAATAGAGTTCTGAATTGCAAAGGAATTTCTGCTTTCAAAAAAAAGTGTACATTGCATGATTATCCCTCTAAGCATGCAACATCCAAAATGAAAGAGATTAAGTTAATTTGCTGAAGTTTCATTCTCTGCCAAGAGGCCAAAACTAATTTTCAGGGAAGGTATGCCAGAAGCCCTTACTTAAGTGAGAAAAAGAGATTACAGAGGAGATGAAAGAGAAATAATTTTTTTTTTGATTCCCAAGGAGATGATGCTTTGGCTCTGAATTGTATGTTTTAGATGTTTGTCTCCTCGCCCCCACACTTTCTCTCACTATTGTTCTGTAGTACATCATGAAAGGAACAACAACAAAACAAAAACAAAAACAAACACTGGGGAAGATGCTTGTTTCACAGGTGATGATCTCAGGAAGTACAGTAATGACTGTTTATTCTATGTTATCTTTGCAGAATCAACAGTGTTCATTCCTCAGTCTGTCTACACCATTGAAGAAGATGTTGGTGAATTGTTCATCCCCATTAGGAGAAGTGGAGATGTGAGCCAGGAATTAATGGTGATCTGCTACACTCAACAAGGTAGTACAAGTCAGGTTAAGTACAAATAATGACTGAAGAAAAGGGAATCCTCTCAAGGCAAAGACACTAAGAACAGCTACCTTTCCTTTTGACTAACTGGTAATGAAGCTTAGCAGACATTCTTTACCAAGGATCTAGGACTACTGAATAAATAAGTACTTTTCCAAACAACCTGAAATGCCTCGGGTACAAAATACTCTAAATTAAAAGAAATTGAAGGTTCTACATGGTGGATTATTGATGGTGAGCTTTAGTGCAGAGGTATCAAACATGCTCCCCCTGTGTCCAACAACACTCCTGAGTGCAGCCAAACCAGATTAAAATGTAATTGGGAAATATTTAACAAAACACATAAAAATATAATACAACATAATTAATGTTAATTTGTGGTTTCCTAAGTCAGTATTTGAGTTTGATGTCCCTAATTTGGTGGATCAAGAGTTAGGAAGAGTGGTGCAGGGGATAGAGTGCTGGAGTCAGGAAGGTCTGAGTTCAAATCTAGCCACAGATATTAACTGTGTGACCCTTATCTGTAAAATGGAGATAAGAATAGCACCTACCTCTCAGGGTTATTATGAGGATCAAATGAGATGATAATTATGAAGTGTTTAGCACCATGCCTGGCACATGGTAAGCACTACATAAATGTTTGCTGTTATCATACAGATAGGTACAGTGGATAGTGTGGTAGGCCTGGAATCAGGAAGACCTGAGTTCAAATCTGGCCTCAGGCACGTACTACCTGTGTGACCCCAGGCAAGTCACTTAATTCTGTTTGCCTCAGTTTCCTCATTTGTAAAATGAGCTGGAGAAGGAAATGATGAACCACTCCAGTATCTTTTTTTTTTTTTTGGCAAGGCAATGGGGTGAAGTGATTTGCCCAGGGTCACACAGGTAGTACGTGCCTGAGGCCAGATTTGAACTCAGGTCTTCCTGAATCCAGGGCTAGTGGTCTATCCACTTCACCATCTGGATGCCCCCTACCACTCCAGTATATTTGCCAAGAAAACTTCAAATGGGGTCACAAAGAGTCAGACACAACTGAAATGACTGAACAACAAAAACAATTATTGTATCCTATACTTAAAATCTGGTCAATCACTTAACCATTCTGGGCCTCAGTTTCCCTATTTATAAATTGAGCAATATTATAACTATAGTGCTTACTCCTCAGATTATTGTTGTAGGGATCAAATAAGAGAATATATATAAAGTGCTTTGCAAACCTTAAAGAGTTATAAAAACATCAGTCATTTGTAGCACCTGGGCAGTTGTGTAGCTTTGGAGGTTTTGTGTTTTTGGTTTTTTTTTTTAATACTTACAAAGTAATTTAAAATGACAAAATGCCTAATGAAAGAGAGTACATCTGCAATTTTATAGTTTAACTACACCTGACCAACATTTTGTTTCTCAAAGACAAATACAATATCTTTCTGGGGTATTTATGTGTCTTTCTAGTTTAATTTATTAGAGCTTAAAGTCAGGACCAACTCATATTGAATTTGTGGCTGACTTTTCCATAGGTCTAATCCATCATCCATTGACAGGTACTGATTTTCTCTAGCATTCTTGGGTTGTTTTGATCTTCCAGTAGAAGGAATAAACCAGTTCACCCAGGAGGATATCTTAGCAGAGTAAATCATTACAGCCAGAGGAAATAGTTTGTTCCACTACACTGAGGCAAGATTTCAAGATTAACCACTTACTGGCCATCATATAGACAGCTAAAGATTATTGGAATTTATACCAAGTTCCTCCTTAGCCATCTGGGTTCCACTCACTGCTTATAACCCTATGTCATATTCCTAGGAAAATCTTTGGGGCTACTCTAACTAAGTATAGATTTCTAAAACACACTGGTGTAGCCTTCATTATTTAACCCAACACCTTTCTGTTCCCTTAAAAATATGTATTTGCCTTAGAAATAAATAATATACTCTTTCTGGAAGATAAAAAGTCAATCTGGTTATTTGTATGCACATAGTAAAACAAAAAATGATAGTTCAGGTGCTTATATGCTAAATTTTAGTTACAACATCTGTCAAAATACTTTGTTTATGCATGAGTAATGCATTTATGTATATAATCTGTAACAGAAATTTATGTTAAAATTGTCCTCTTTTTATATTAAATCATTTCTAACCAAAAAATGGTTCTAACTAAATTGATTTTGTATAACACAAAATTATTCCTTAATTTGAATTATAATCTGAAGAACCTTACTAGGAATGAAATCTTTTTGCTTAACAGGAATATAAAAAGCTCCTGTAGAGCTTTTTGAAAGTTGCACTTAGGTGAAAGCAGGCATCCATAATATTTTATTAATCTGTGAGCATATTTTTATAATTTCTAAGGGAATCTTTAAATTGTACCTTTGTTTTGGAACTCAGGAGGAAGAAAAATAGGAGACCATAGCACTCATTTATTTTTAAGTGGCTTGAAGTCAGCTTAGAATCCTTAGAATTGTGAATAATAACTAATGTAGTGGGAAAGGTGAAGAAGTAATTGATCATTATGATAATACATTGGGAATAACAAAGTAAAATCTTGGATGTGAAAATCTGTGTCTTTGAAAGCAGATTTGGGATTTTTTTTCCTCATGAAACTTTTTGACCACTCTTTCCTCCCAGGAACCGCAACAGGGACCATCCCAACATCTGTGCTCTCGTATTCTGATTACATATCCAGGCCTGAGGATCATACCAGTGTTCTCAGATTTGACAAAGACGAACGGGAGAAAATGTGCCGGATTGTTATTATTGACGACTCTTTGTATGAAGAGGCTGAAACATTTCACGTTCTGCTGAGCATGCCCATGGGCGGAAGAATTGGTTCAGAGTTCCCAGGGGCTCAGGTTACGATTATCCCTGACAAAGATGATGGTAAGAACTAATTTATCATTCCAAATGTTGTCTCTAGAAGAAGCAAAATGTGGCAAAGGATGATAATATAAATGTATGTTATCCTCCCATTATATATCAACTTGGTGTTCTTTCCATTTCCACCTGCTTCCTTCCTCAACCAAACCTAATGTCAGTGAAATAGAATCTTTGAAAAATGGCTATATTCACACTTATTTTAGAATTAGTTATTCATATATTCTGCTGCCTCTATGTCTCTGCATAATATGTGATTTTGTCTGCATAGCATGATTTTTAAGTGCTTAAAGAACAAGGGCCATATATAAATGGTTTCTTTTATACACTATGTAACCTGATATCAGGTAATATTAAATGATTAATGTTTTTTTTTAAATTTTGAGGAGAAAAAATAAGGAAAGTAAATGCAGTTAAATCTGGTTAGTTTCTGCTTGGGCTAGTCTGGATAGATTTTGTAATTAAACTCTGTATCCAAAGTCATTCCTGATGGAACCTGCCAGGCAAGGATGTTAAATCAGTAACTAGAAAGCTTGTGAAAGAGAGGAGGATCTTGTTCCACCCCATCCCCTTAAAGAGAAATTCCAAAGAAAAATTCCTTCCTCTGGTAGGAAGAGTGACAGAGATGGAGAGAGAGAGAGAGGGGGAGAGAGAGAGAGAGAGAGAGAGAGAAACAGAGAGAGACAGATGGAAAGATGTGGTTTTTATAAACTTTCCACGTAGAGAGGTGTATTGTTGGATTTGGTTTGGATTGTTTTTTTTTTTTTTAAACAACCAGTGAAGAAAGAAGTGAGGCATGGATGGCAGTGTAGGGCGCCATGAAGAGACAAGGATACACAACATTTGTTTCTTCATCCCTGCCAGTCTTTCCCTCAGGGTAACAAGGAGAAGAAGAGAAAGGCAAAGCCAGAGTTTTTGCCTTGGGGAGAAAAGCTGTTGGAGCTCTGACACCTAAGCACCCCTGAAGTCTCATGAGTGGGACAGTTGGGGACCAGGAAGGCATTTTGGCACACACTAAATGATCCACAGCTCACCATTTGAAACTGAGAACAGGCAAAGGGAGGAAAAGGACCAGGAATGATAATAATTGAAAGAGCTAAAAAATTATTAATTATAACTCAGAATTTGCTTTAAACTTTATTCTAAAATTATTATTTCCTTTTGGTGTTTTGGCTTATTAAAAAGTTAACTTTTCAATATAGATAAGGTAAACATCTATGGTCATATCTGGGTAAGTAATAGGGACTGTGATTTCATTGGTAAAGGGAACTAGGTGATAAGGAAACTCCCTTTACAGATAGAGATAGGTACCATATAGTCCTAGAGAGTTGCATAGACTGCTAAAAAGTTAAACAATTTCCCCAGGGTCCCACAGCCTGTATGTGTCAAAAACAGGACTTCAATCCAAGTTTTCTTGATTCAAAAACTGGCTCTCTATCCACTACCCTACACAGCCTTTCAAGCTTGTAGAAAGCCAGTGTATTTTCATTTTAAATGAAATAGGAAGCCCCAAAATTAGATTATATACTTGGGCACGCTGCCACCACTTGTGGCCACCTAAATTCAAGGATGGTTCTTTTAGAGCTGAATAACCTCCTTTGAGGTGGAAACTCCGAAGGCAATTTTTGTGAAAAGTGATACATTGTGGAGAAAAAGATCATTTAAGGCCATCTAGTGGTTTTAAAATAATGTGCATTGCTAGATTTAAGAAACTGCCTTTCAGTTCTGTTTAAATTTTCTCTTTAATGTTTGTATTAAATTAATTATATTTAGTTAATTAGTTATTTTTATTGATATCTTCTAAGAAAAGGAGAATGGTACTTTTAAAATAAGGTTGTCCATCTATATCCAGAATAGCTTAATTCTGTGTATTCTATTCAAATTTCCAAGTACACACACATAATGGAGGGAGAGGGGGAGGTTGGAATGGGGAATGCAAAAGAAAGGCTTAAAACAAATTTATCAAATAGTAATAAAACTCCTACTTCATTGGACAAAGACCTTCATGAATGGTGGAAGTGTTGGTGGTCATCATCATTGTCTTCAAAAAGACCAGTAATATTGAACAGCCACATGATTTTTCATTCTCTTTTTCTTCTGGGCCACAAGGAGAGGGCAAACAAGGGAAATTCAAAATAGCAGCTGCTTTTTCTTAAAGTAAAAACAATTTTTAGCTTAAAAGTCAAGTACAAAAGGATGCTATGTTCCCCATGATACAGCTAGGTGGCTGAGTGACTTGAATGCTGAACTTGGAGTCAGAAAGACCAGAGTTCTAATCTTACCTCAAACGGGTAATAGCTGTGGGACCCTGGATAAGTCACATTACCTCTTTCAGTCTCAGTTTGCTCATCTGTAAAAAGGGGATGGGGCAGGTAGGTGGTACAGTGGCAGGTAGGTGGTACAATGGATAGAGTATGAGGGTTCTGGAGTCAGGAAGACCTGAGTTCAAATTAGGCCTTAAACACTTACCAGCTAGGTGACCCTGGGTAAGTCACTTAACCCTGTTTGCCTCAGTTTCCTCATCTGTAAAATGAGTTGGAGAAGGAAATGGCAAATTGCTTTAGTAGCTTTGCCAGGAAAACCCCAAATGAGGTCACGAAGAATCAGACTCAACTGAAGCTGCACAATAAAATGGGTATAATAAGCACCTACTTCACAGGGTTGTTGTGGGGATCAAATGAGATTACAGATGTGAAGTGCTTTGTAAACTATGGAAAACCTAGCTATTAGGAAGAGTAATAGTAATAACCCTATCAAGAAGCCAATTTGGACCTGGAGAGTATACCTCAGACACCACCTAGTGGCAGCTCTTCTGGATTACAGGCATTGTTCCTGAGTCCCCTGAAATAATAGCCTTCTAAGCCTAAACCTTTAAAGGGAAATCAAATTGCACAGAGTCCATATATGTAAAACCCAGGAATACACTTAAATATTACACATCAAACTATATGTACAATGTGTGCATGTTTGTGTGTGTGTGTGTGAGAGAGAGAGAGAGAGAGAGAGAGAGAGAGAGAGAGAGAGAATAAGAGAGAATGAAAATCTGCAGGAATATTTTAAAAATTCAGTTATAATGGGTTTTAAGATATGATCTGATAAATCTAGAGATTTGTGATTTTCTCCTTGCTCTCTGAAGCATGATATTTACACACTTATGTATATGACTGCCACATCTGTAATTTCATCCCTGACCTCCATTCCAACTTCTATCCTATGTTCTCAGCTCTCTGTTGGATATTTTTTCTTAGACTTTCCATTCTCACCACATCTAAAATAGCATACGCAAATACCAGCACCCGTTCTGACTTCCCTGTTTCTGTCAGCAGTACTCTCATTCTCCCTATCACTGAAACCCAAAACCTGTTTTATTGGTCTCTTTCTCTATCCCATCACTCCACCAACCCACAGGAAATCACTCTCTTTAGTGTTCCTTCCATCTGTCTTTTAGTGTTCCTTCCATCTGTCTTTTCTTTACTGTTTTCATTATCTGTATTCACTAAGGAGCTTCCAGTTCTTATCATCACATGCCAAGATTGTAGCAATAATCTCCTACCTTATCTCATTAGCTTGAATCTTACTAAAATAATCATCAAAAATATTTAATTTTTTCCATTTGCCTATAACAGAATCTCTAGGGTTTTTATGTGTCATGCATCCCTTTGGGAGACAGGTGAAGTTTATGGGTTCCTTTTAAGAATAATGTGTTTAAGTGATTGAAGGAAATGCTAAATTTTACCTGGAGGTTGGTGAAAATATTTCTTCCCATCCAAGTTCATGGATCTCCTGAAATCTCTCTGACCTCAGGTTAAGAACCCCTGGCTTAAAGCAGTAAGAGGAAGGGTTTCTTTTATATGAATTGACCTGAATGACCTACAAAAAAGTCAATTACAGGAAGTAAAAGAAACTTATTTTAGTTTGGTGGGTAATTTTTAAAATTAACTTAGGATAATAAAAAGTTGAATTTACTTGATTTACATAGTAATAAAAGAATATAAAATTTTATTAAGTATAACAAATATTTTGAAAATATACTTAAATTACACATTGTGCCCAATTTTATACATTTTCCCATGCAATATCTACTCAATAAGTTGATGGGCTTTCCCTTGATATTTTAATATTCTGAGTCTACCAGTTGAACCCTAGACCTGTTTGTCTCTACCAGTTCAATGTTAAGCCTGAGTTATACTTTGCACTTTCTACATGACCAGCACATCTCCTTTTCCAATCATACATGTCCAGAATAATATCTGTATGGACAAAAGTCTAACAGGGGTGGGGAACCTTCAGCCTTGAGGCCACATGTGGCCTGCTAGGCCCTCAGGTCCGGCTTTTTGACTGAGTCCAAGTTTTACAGAACAAATCCTTTTATTAAGGGGATTTGTTTTGTGAAGTTTGGATTCAGTCAAAAGGCCACATTTGAGGACTTTCACCCAAGTTGTCAAATTTATTCTGTCAGTCTCATTCAAACACTACATTCCATTCCTTCTAGCCTTTCTCCAAATTGAACATTCCGTCTCCATGCCTTTGCATGCATGGGCTGTCCCCTCACACCCTGAATGCATTCATTCCTGATTTCTGCCTCTTGGAAGCCATAGCTTTCTTCTGAGTTTTCTAGCTACTTCCTCATGCCCTATCCCTGTAGCACTCTGGGCTTTCTTTCCCATGCTTGCAGTCCAAGCACCTTCATAACTGTCCTTCTCAGTCTCTTCTGTATTGCCTTCCCCCATTAAGGATGAAAACTCCTTGAGAACAGGAGCTATCTTTTGTTGTTGTTGTTACTTGAATTCCTAGCACTCAGCACAGTGTGTGACACATTATAAATGTAATAAATATTTGTTGACCAACTCATTAGCCATTAAAGCTTAAAACTACACTAACACTTCTGGACATCCTGCAACTCAATAAGTCAAAAAGCATTTGTTAAGTGCCTATAGTGGGTCAGATACTCACACTATGTTATATCTGCCCTGGGCCCTTCCCCCGTCCAGCAGAATGTTAGCTCCTTAAGGGCTAGGAGCCTTTTTGTCTTTTTATCTCCAGTCACCTTGGACACATTAGTATTAATAATATTTGTTGGATTGGAATATATTAATAAAATCAAGAATCTACTAAATTAATGAGATATTAGCATTATAGTCAGAAAAGGAGGAAAGGGAAGAAAGACAGACACAAGCACACATCAAGAAACAAAAAAGATTGCTTTCACTCAACTCTCATCTGTGGTTCGGAGAAGCTGTAATACACACACACACACACCAGTAAAACTGTCTCAACAGACAGACCAAACCAGGTTGAAGGTAACCAACAGGCCTCAAACCCATTGGTGAATTAAGGGGATGTCTACCTCAAGCATATGAAGATTTCCCCCAGAGGAATGAGTGGATGAGAACAATTTGTTCCAAAGGACATGAAGGTGGCTGAAGCAGGTGCTATCGAGTGCTTAGAGCTTGGTCAGACATTGAAGACGACTAGGTCATCCACTGCATCCTGGGCCATTGCTAGTTGTCCTGACTTTTGTCCTGCACTGGACTTTGATGACTCTGTGAGAATGAGGCTGAAGACTTTGTGCAACTCTTGCCTCACTTAAGTCCAATTCACACAGAAGTCAAGACTTCACCAGATCACTTCATGATATCATTGCTCCTCTTTGAAAACAAGGAGGAATAACAGCTTAAGGACATAGGTACCCAGGCACTTAGACACTTACAAATATAAGCAAGGACATATGCACTTTGGTAATAAGGTATTTAGTTACTTAAGTACTTAGACATTTAGATAATTAGGCACACAAGTATTTAGGGAGATAGGCACTTAAGTACTTAAGTGGACATAGGTAGTTAGGTAATTAGTTGCTGAGGTACTTAGGTATTTAGGGTTATAATTAGTATTAGGGTTCAATCCTGAAGCAAATTAAACTGAATTAAATCGTTTTGAGCTGATTTGACTGAATGGAAATGTTTTAAAGCAGCCTGAACTGGATTGAAGCAGTTTAAACCCATTTAGAGCAGATTGAACTGGTTCAAATCAGATTAAAATGATTTGAGCAGTTTTAAACTGCAATTAACTGGTTTGAACCCATTTAAATTGGATTAAACTCAAATACTTAAGCACAAATTAGGTAATTAGATATTTAGGTAATTGGGGAGTAGGTACTTCTACTTAGCCCATTAAGAAATTAAGTACTCTGTTACTTAGAGTAATTTGGTAATTTGGTACTTAGGTAATCAGTTAATTAGCTACATAGGTATTTGCAAGTATTTAGGGATATTGATACTTAGACAATTAGGTACTTAGAGGCATAGATTTATATGTATTTAGGAATTTGGGATTAGAATTAGGGTTAGGGTTCAAACCAGATTGAATAGGATTGAACCTGTTTAAACCATTTAAACTGGTTTGACTCTAAGGTCCCACCTTCTGCAAGAGGCCTTTCCCAGTCCTTAGTCTTAGTGCTTTTTCTCCATTATCTCCAATTTATCCTATTTGTACATAGTTGTTGGCATGTTATCTTCTCTCATTAGACTATGGACTCCTTGAAAGAAAGGATTTTTTTTTCCCTTTCTTTGCATCCTCTGTCCTTATCTGGCACATTATTAGTGCTTTTTTAATAAATTCTAGTTGACTGACTGACTCGAGGCTCAGTATCCTAAAGTTTTTTATTTGTCCTAGTCATCATCATCATCCATGGTCCCCTCTAGCATTGTCATTAAAATGGGTTTGGGCTTTACTGGATTTTATTATAGACTTGATCTGATACTAAAATTCATAAGCATTGTACTTGTAATGAGTCATGAATATCTAACTCAAAGATATCTTATCAGTCCTTTTGCATTAGACTTCTGCAAGGCTTAGAGTACTCAACCTAAAGCAAATACTTTATCTAGTCTTAGTAGAAAGGGGGCTGGATGGTGCAGGAGATAGATAGGGATTCTTCACTGGTCTTGAAGTTGATCCTCTCTGAAATGTGAAAAAATTTCCACCCTCTAGTGACCAGTGCACAAAAGCAATGGGCTACCTTTGCATGTGAGATGGTTCACTCATGTTGGCAAAACCCACTATTGTTCATTGGCAGCTTCAGCAAAGAAACTGGAGATGAAATGGATCACAGAAAGTTAGTCAACTTCTCAAAATTGAAAGTTAACTACTGGAGTCACATAAAGAAATCTCCTATGTAAAGAAGTGCCTCACTAGAAGAAAAATAGGAAATTTCTATTTCTGTCTCCCTAATTTGAGAATCTAGGTATTCAAATCAATTTTTTTAATTTTGAGAAAGAATTGAGGAAAACTCACATATTTGGTGATTTTGCATTTTATAAAATAAATTTAAAACCCTGAATAAATAAAAATATATTACTATATATACACATAAAAATAAATTACTATAAAATGAACTATATTTTAAAATTCTGTCATAGTCTTTGAAGCTGACATAAGTTAGCCACACTAGTTCACCTTGATCTGAGATGGAAAAATGAGGAGTAAAGAACATCAAATAGGTCACTTTGACTTAAGCAAGGAGTAAGTAATCAGCTTGAAAGGTGAGTTGGAGCCAAATTGTGAAGGAGTTTAAATTTTAAGTCAAGGAGTTTGTGATTTATCCTAGAGGCGATATAGAACCATGGAAAGCTTCTTGACCAGGTGAGTAACATGATTGGAAATGCCTTAGGAATATCAATTTGTTAGTTACAAAGATATGGTTTGGAGATGGGAGAGGTTGTATGCTGGAAGACTAATTAGGAAGCTATTATAATGTAAAAATCGAAAGAGGTGCTAATAGTCTGAAGTAGTCTGATAGCCACAGAAGTAGAGAAAAGATGTACATGTGAAAGATGTTATGTAGGTAGAAAGATCAAGACGACATTGGATTAGATAATGAGGCATCAGGGAGAAGGAAGCATCAATGCAAACCTAGGTGATAAGAAGAATGAGAGTAGCTTTGTTGAACCTGAGATATCCATGGGACATGTAGTTTGGTAATCTGGTGAGGCCTATGGAGACTTGTCAGAATAATATTTTTCTTTTTTAAAATTTTATTTATGAACTTAAGAAATAAAAAAAAACATTTCCATAACAATAGAATAGGAAAAAAGGATGATTGTCCATGAAAATGCAAATCTCAAAATAATATTTTAAATGCATAAAATAAATTATAAAATAGAAGTTATTAAGAGTATAATATAAATTATAAAGAAAACCAATTATATTTTTATTTATTATTAAAATAATAAAACATTTAAAAAAAACAACCTTATGGGTCCCAGTTGAAGAATCCTTAATCTAGTAATTTATGTGAAACTAGAGTTCAGGAGAGAGATGAGGTTTTGCTATGTAGCTTCAGGACTCTTCTGCATAGAGATGAGATCTGAACTCCTGGGAGCTGATAGGAGCAAAAGAGATTATAGAGAAAAGAAGCAGAGGTCTGGAGTACACCCAGAATTAAAAAGACAGGGAATAGATGAAGAATCTTTGTTAGAGACCTCGGGAGTAGATTGGTCAGACAAATAGGAGAAGAACCACAACAGTATCACGAAAATCCAGGGAGAAGGAGAAAGTAGTTTGAAGGCGGCTAACAGTGTCAAATACTGTAGAGAGGCTAAGAAGAATGAAGAAAAATGAGAAAAAGCCACTGTTTAGCAACAAAGAGGTTATTTCTGATCTTGGAGAGAGCAGATTAAGTCAAATGGTAATAGAAGTAGTGAGGGGAGATGGTAGAAGGGCAGGATTTAAGAATACAAGGTTTCGATATTGAAGTGGGAAGTGAGAAAACATGAACAACCAGTATAGAGGGCATTTTCCCTAAGAGTTTACCTGAGAAATATAAGATGACAGTTTGAGGGTCAAATGTAGGAAGGTAGCCATCAGGGAATTTTTGCAGGCAGCGGGGAAGGAGCCAGTAGATAAAGAAAAGTTAGAGAGAATAATAGGGAATAATGAAGGAGAAAGTGCCCACAGGAAACAAGAAGAGATGATATCAGGAGCGCAAATGGAGGGTGATACCTTAGCAAAGAGAAAGACAAATTCTTTACCAGACAATGAAGCAAAAGATGAGAGAATGAGTGTGAGGGGTAACATTGAGGGAATCTGAAGTATATAATTGGGGAGGAACAGATAACTTGTAAAGCACTATTATGAATGCTAGTTTTTAATATACTAATTTTTCCAGTAAAATATGAGCATGGCTTTTCTGCTAAGAGAAACCAGAAAGAGGATTGTGTAGGTGGCTGAGGGAAAGGTTTAGAACATCCAATATGGGTCCTAAGATAGAGTCAATCAGTGAAAAGTGAAAGAAATGTCTGGAAATAGTAAGGGTCCAATTGAGAGCAGATAACATCAATCTGTAGTGGACACAGTTAGCATGGCTTTGTGTCTTCCCCCAGGGACGTTCAGTGGCACAACTGATGGGAGCAGAGAGGGTGTTTGATGAGAGTACTCCAGAGAAGCAGTTTGGAAAGGCATAAGGAGTGAAAAGACAAGCCAGACAAGGGATTCAAGGGTAGGGAAAAGTATAGAGTTCAACTAATTACTATAGGGTCAAGATTCTGAAGCAAAGAAAGTAGCTAGAGTAGGAGTAATAATCTGGGAAAACAAGAAGGGACGCAATGACTGGAAGCTGTGGTGAGTACAGAAAATGGCATTTGAAGGTTTAATGCATAGTAAGAGATGGAAGAGTAGGAGAGTATGGTCAATTAAATGAACTTTGTGCAATTATAGAGGTAGAACCTATATGGATAATGATGAGATCAAGTGTATGACCAGCCTGTGTATAGCTGAAGTGACCTGTTAGGTCATGGTTAGAGTTGGCAGAGAAGATGACATAAAGCCTGGATTGTCTAGGCCCTGGTCCTTATCCAGGCCTGATAGCATGGTAGCACCAGGTACAAGTCAGAGTGGAATGAGGGAAGCCCTGTGTCTGGGTTCTTGCTGGTTATAGGACTGAGGCTTGGCTCAGGATGATCCCTCATCCCTAGGAATCTTTCTTTCTGGGTTCTAGGATGCTCTGAGAACATAGAATTCCTAATAAGACTGATCTTTACCTTCAAAATTGTTTGTATTGTCTTATTTTGTTTTATCTGATACGTGTTTCCATTGTACAGATTAATGGGTGGTTTGGAATTTTAGGGCTTTGAGTGGGGTGTGTTCTCAGCACGTAAGAAACCTTTTTGTGCCTGTATGATTCATCACTTCCTTGCCATTTGCCTTCCCACCTCCTCCACAGACAGATCACAGAACAACAATGTTGGCAAAGGAGACTGTGGAATGTGGGGCTCCCTCATTATGCCCCTAGGGGAGTGTGATTGAATAAATGCCAAAGTGGCCTCACTCTTGGCATGGTTCTTGATACAATACTTGTTGCATTTAACTTCTTAGCTGTCAAGAGAGCTGCACAAAATGAGACTCCCACCGCATTCATCCAAAAAGGCCTCTCACATTGAAGGGCAAGCATCTTGCTTCCTCTCCAAGAATCGATGCATCTTATCTCTCTAGATATACATTTTATTTACCTCTAAAGATCAAATGAAAAGCAGAATTATGGTCTCAACAGTTAGACGGTGTTAAAGTGAATGAGAGTTCTGATGGCTGCAAAGGTCGGACCTCACAGGGGCAATTGTACTTTAGTCGAGTCCCCGTGGATACAGGATCTGATCTTCATCTTTGCATGCTCAGAAACACAGATTTATCACTTCACCCAATGCTTCTAAAACTTTAGTTACACTAACCAAACACAGAAGAGACTGAGAAACCAGAAAGACAATTTAATTGATGAATTCAGTGATCTACTCATGGATCCTCCATCTCCTGACTCCTGCATTTTCACTGGTTCTCCCCCATGCCTGGAATGCCCTCCTCCTCCTCACCTCTGCCTCTCCTGCATTCTCTACCTTCCTTCAAGACTCAGCTCAAATTCCACCTTCAGCAGAAGCCCCCATCCTAGTATTTTCCCTTTAATATCGTCTTCCATCTATATTGTATATATCGTGTATAACATAGTTATTTGTATATTGTCTCCCCTATCTGAACATGAGCTCCTTGAATAGAGACTGTGTTTTTTACTTTCTTTATATCCAGTGGAACATAAACAAAGGAAAAAAAACCATGGTTGCAGCACTCAAGTTCACCTCCTAATTGGGAAGCCAACAAGCAAATACCCATATTTGTTGACTGACTAACTTACCTTTTCAGCACCTTTTGACAACTGTCTCAAATTAAAAGATGCAGAGCAAATTTTAACTTGCATTGATAGAGGGAATATTATCATTTAAAGTTCCCTGTAACAATGAAATCAAAGATCTGGTTAAAAATAAACTTTATACTACTTGTCTATCTGTGTGTATTTTATTATCCTCCTAGGAAATCTATGTTCTTAAGCACAGGTGTTATCTCAGTTTTTTGCTGTTTGTTTTGGGTTTTTTGTCTCTGTCTAGCATAATGCTTTGCACATAATGGATGCTTAGCATACGTTTGTTAAATTGACTTGAATATACTTTTTTCAAAGACCAGATGTCTAGTGGACATACTCCCTGCCTGGTACTCGACCCCCTACCAGACACTATGGCTCTCTCTCTCTCTCTCTCTCTCTCTCTCTCTCTCTCTCTCTCTCTCTTTCTCTCCCTTTCTTGGATAGTGTTGGATAAACACTGACAAATTCTTAACTCTTTGACTCACTTTTTCCTCTAAACTCCACAGAGAACACCATACTTCCATTTGCATTTGTTACATGTCATAATTTCAAAGATTACAGCTTATCTTACATTAGTTACATTTAGAGCAATGAGATTTAAGAGACAGCTTAGTCTCTCCAGAAGGAAGTTTACAAACCATCTTGGTGAATGAGCACTTCTGTTGCTGGTTAATCTCATCCATTTTATGTTAACTCTTTTTTAGACCTAATTTCATTTCATAAAGCAACATTTTTTTCTTAGTCACCCAAATTCTATTAGTGATCTTATTTGTAACTGACAGTACTCTATGATACTATTCTTGTATCTTAGCCAGAGAACCTAAGAAATTGTTTCCTTAACAATTAAATTTGTGAAATTCATGTCCTATTTAAAATAAACATCTTAGAACTTATGAGATCCTTAGATTAACAACTGCAAATGACTATGTCCTGTGTTAGTGAGAAATAAAAATTATGCATATCTAATGATAAATAACATTTATATATCACTTGCTACGTGCTAAGCATTTTACAATTATTATTTCATTTGATCCTAACAATAACGCTAGGAGGTAAGTGCTGTTATTATCCTCATTTTTTACCGGTAAGGAAACTAAGACAAACAGTTTAGTGACTTGCCCAGGGTCACACAGATGGTAGTTGAAATTTTTGAATACTTCCATTCTGCAATCTAAAAGCTATCAGAAAATTAAAGTAAAAATCTTTAAGTTAAAAAAAATAAGGCTCAAGTTTGTGGGACTTAAAAGCAATGCATTTAATTTATTGACCAGCCCTGAAATAAGGACCATCTATATATTTGAAATATTTCTAAGATTGTCTCTCATTAAAAGGAACTTTGCATTCCTCTTTGTGTCAAGAGAACCTAGGAAAATATTTTGGCACTTTTAATATAACACTGATAATTAATTACTGGCACAATTTGTGTGCCATTGTGCTAGTACAAAAATGATACCACTGACTTATTTATATTTGTACTTGCACCATTAACTCAGAGGGACTTTTCCAGGAGTGCTGATAGTTTATCAATGTGATAAAAGTGTGTCACATTTGCACTCTTTTGTCTTATTCGCTTTGGGACCATGGGCTCTTATTTTGTGATCTATCTAAATACAGTCTGTAAAACAGTTGGGTTTCTTTTTGTTTGTTTGTTTGTTTGGGGGGATTTTTTCTTTGAAAAACAAACCAGTCCCAAGAGAATTCATTTGTAGCCATGGCTCCATCAGTACCACACTCTTATCAGCTGAGATAACCTATTTCCATTTATCATGGCTTGGCAAGTAAATGGGGCATACATCCGTCAAGGATACAATGGATTCTTGGTCTCATTATAATGCCCCTTCTCCTAGAGTGTACCACAATCTACCCATGCCATCTCACCTTGTGAGATTCTTGGCCCTTTCTGGGAATTCCCCTTAGAATATTCACGTAACATGGACACAACTTTCCTTTTGTTGTTCAGTTCTTTTTAGTCCTGTCCGACTCTTTGTGACCCGCTTCGGTCACACAGCTAGTAAGTGTCTGAGGCCAGAATTGAACTCAGGTCTTCCTGACTCCACTGAGCCACCTAGCTGCCCCAGTGAGATGTTTTTTTTATGGCACTGTTAACTTGTTACGTCCTTCTGATGCCCATGAAATATTTTTCCCTTGCCCTTCAGGTCACTTTGCCTCTAATGATAGTGATGATAATAATAATGATAATAGTATTTATTAAGCACCTACTATTCACTAGGCACTGTCCTAAGCGCTTTATAAATATCATTTCATTTGATCTTCAGAACAGTCTTGGGAAGTAGGTAGTTTTACCAATGAGAAAACTGGGTCAGTCAGAGGTTAAGCGACTTGCCCAGGGTCACTCTGTTAGTAAGTGTCTGAAGCTAGATTTGAATTCAAGTCTTCCTAACTCCAGGACCGGCACTCTCTCCCCTGCACCACCTAGCAACCGTGAAATATGCTAGCTACCATGAAATGTATTTACATACAAACGCATGCACTCACACATACAACCACATACACACAGAGCAAAGGAGAGGATTCTGTGAGTTATTCTACATTTTTTAAGTTCTCACAGTTAAACTGATAGACAACCATCTATTTAGGCAGGAGATAACTGCAGAAAAATAACATTATAAACGAACGTCTAAGCCTTTGGTAAAGAACCTGACAAGACAGTGGAAGCTGGGTGTTGCCTGCCAGCCAGCTGCTCATTTATCAGAGAAGTAAGCTAGAAATAGACATTAAAGAAAAGTGACAAAGGCAACAAGTTAAATATTAAACCAACAAATGTTAAAAAAAAAAAAACAACCCTCCCTCCTTCCCTAATGGTACATGTACAAATATAGGAGTTTGTGTTAAGTATACAAAAGAAAACTTCTCCCTCATTTTCTAAACCTCACTTTTCTCCTTTGTTTGTCTGTCAGTCTCCCTTGTCTCTTCACTGTCTGTGCTGGAATTTTTTTGCCTCCACTTATGTTTTTGCCTCAAACCAAAAAGGGAGGACAGGGGGAGAGGGAGAGAGAGAGAGAAGAAAGGAGGAAGGAAGAAAAGCAGAGATAGACAGACAGATGAAGACAGACAGAGAGAGGAAAGGAAGGAGAGAGGAAAAGAGAAAGAGAAAGAGCCAGAGAGATAAAGAGACATGTTGATTTTTTTTATTGTTCTTGTGCCTGATCACTGCCTTCTAACTCGCTTCCCTCATTGTACATTTTTTTTAATATACCTCCTAGGTTGAAAGGGAAATATTTTCTCTACCAAGCCCTGAGGCCTAAGGGCTATAGGAATATCCCAGTAATTTTGCTTACAACCCTGCTTCCTATGCTGCCTAACCTGTTCCTTTTGGCATCCATCGGGGACCCTTTCTGTTTTTATGCCAGGACTACTCATTTCTGTCTCCATGTAGTACCTCTCTAAAATTAAACTCATACACGCAGACCACAAAGAAAGATAGATGAATATTTAATCAGTTAAAAGAGAGGTTTTCTTGAACATCCTGAATGTGAAAACTAGCTACTCTGTAGGTCCTTAGAGACAAACATCCTATCTGCATTAATGTGCAGGTTTTGTTTTTGTTTTCTATCAGTCAACATTCATGGAGCACCAACTATATGACACTGTGCTGGGCCCCTGAGGAAGATATAAAAGACGTAGAAGAAGCAATCCCCGCTGTTAAGGAGTTCGCAATATGAAGAAGATAGATCAGACACAGACAACATATACTTATGAAAAAGATATAAAAACACATCTATTCAGTGCATCCAGGGCATCAGCAATCCCAAAAGTGCAGTTAACAATACATACACACATTTCTAAACCTTTTTGTTCTATATATTCTACTTGGACCCCAGTGGGCAGACCTAGGAGCCATGGCTAGAAGTTGCAAATAGGCTGTATATAGGAAGAAAAAAAACTTTCTAACCACTAGAGCTATTCAGAAATGGAATGAACTGCCTTGGGAGGTAAGCAAAGACTAGAAGACCACTTGGCAGGCCTGTTGGTTCTTTCTCATGTTCGAATTGGACTAGAGAGCTTCTAGGAAAATTTGATTTGGGAGAGATAACTATAAGCTGGGAACACCTGAGTTAGACTTTGAATAAAGAGAAGATGCATAATGAATGAGCTCTAATACAAAAAGACAGAAGAGTACAAGACAGGTTTGGAAAACAGACTTGGCTGGACATGAAGGGGAGTAATGTGAAATACAGGTAGAAAGGGCTTAGTGGAGCCAAACTATAGAAGACTTGAGCGCTAAATTGAGGAGAAAGAATTTGGTCTTATCCTATAGGGAGTATGTAACTAAGAAGTGTCTGATGCAGGAGTCAAGCTGAGGTCTTCCTTACTCCTTCTGTCCTCTGCACTACAGAAAAGGATGAAGGGTCTGCATGGAGTCTAGAAAAAGGAACATTAAAAAGGAAGAATTTGTTTATGTTTATTTGACACTATCCAAGAGGGAAATTTTTTTTTTATCAAATCCTACATCAGATACTTCGCAGACATGTGACCCTAGGCAAGTCTCTTAACCTCTTACCCTCAGTTTCCTCATATGTAAAATGGAAATTATAAAACACCTACCTTTCAGGCTTATTACAAGGATCAAATGGGATAATCTGTGTAAAGTGTTTTGCAAACCTTGAAGTGTTAAATATTATTATTGTTGTTGTTGTTGTTATTGTTGTTGTTGTTATCTGGCAAACACAAGTATTCCAGACACCAGAAGATTTTGTTATAGGGTGAAACAGGAGTAATTAATTGCCTTCAGCCCCAACCTATAAAAATATCCCCCAAGAGCATCTAACTCCCTTTGCTCTGATTCCAAGCTCACCTTGAAACTTTCTAACTATTAACTTACCTTACTTAGTAGCTTCATATCAGGAAAAGAGTTGTCTTGGACAAGTGTTGCACATATTCCAGTCACTACAAAGGTCTATGCCCTTGAGAAATTAATGAATTGAAACTCTGGTCTACAAATGAATCACTTCCCCAGAGCCCCATCACTCATGAATTTTTTTAAAGATACCTGTGATTTCATCAAATTAGGAAGTAAGGAACTTCAGATTGGCACTGTGTGAATAATGTATAGTCTTCAAGAGTTACTTGAGATCCTGAGAGGTTAAATAATTTACGAAAAGTTACACAGTCTGTGTGTCAAAGGCAGGGCTTGAACTCGGGTTTTTCTGACTCTCGTGCTAGTTCTCTATACACTAAGTCAAATTGCCTCTCACTTCTGTATGAATGGCTAAAATCAAATTCCTGAAACTGTAAAGCCAAGATCAGACTCCAGGAAGGTGCAAACTCCTTAACTGGAAACACCTTGATGTTTCACCTGTTTCAGCAGCTCTTCTTTTTTTCTTTTTTCACTGCAGCAAAGTCTGATTGGGAAATAATTTTCTATGAAAAATGGAAATGATATGCTAATGAATTCTCAATCTGATTCCCATGGTTTCACATCTTTGACAGTTAAATTTCCCATTTTATTTATCAAAAGGATTTTCATATAGACAACAAAATTCCTTTGAACATTATTGTCATTATATGGTACTTATTCTCTAAGTGGTAGATGTGAATTAATGTTATAGGTCACAGACATTACAGACCTCTGCACATTAGCAGAGGTCAAGTTTAATAAGAATACCACATCAGCGCCTTTATTTTTTTTCAGGTGGAATAAAAGCCAATATTGGCTACATTGTGATTATCTTCACTGGTATTTACTTGCAGGTTAATTAGGAAATATTCAAGCCCAGTACTGTGAATCTGTTTTATCTCTTTGAGCATAAACCAATAGGAGGTTTCAATTAAAGTTGTTGGCTTCCGAGCCAATTCTAGAAAATTCATCATGCTAGATCTAAGCCAAGAATAAGTAGAAAGCAGCATGGTGGTCTCTTTGCTGAACTCAGTTCAATCCCATTCAAAAGTAGGCTGTCATCAAAAAGACTTTCTTGACAGCAGGGGTTCTGAAGACAGAAAAAAAGAATCAGCTCTTGGAATACATGGAGGTTATGGTTGCGTGGGAAGAATTCATCTTTTTTTCATTTGTCCTGAGTTAAAAGACTTGGTCACTGGCCTGTTTCTGCTTGGAACAAGTGCTTCTTTTAATATAAGCTACAATTATGTAATGGCAATTTTATCATCATATTGAAGGGTTAGACATAATTAATGTAAGCTAATTCAATGAAAGGGCAAATCTTTATTTAGCCACCAAAGCAACTGTATGTAGTTGTATAAACTTTAGTTAAAGCAATAGTAATTGTTGATGGAGAAATGTGATTCCTTCATGTCACAATAAGTAGATTATTCATTTAATTACTTCATAGGCACCTTGTCTAGGAGTGTTTTGGCTACTTCTTTACCAATCTACCATATTCCAACCACTAAGCATCAAAGAGATCAGAGTTTGGGAATATTCAAAGTCCTTGTACTCTTTGGAGCATGACAGTCTAACTTATCAACTCTATCACCTCTGTCCCCGTTACTTTCAAACAATCCTTGTATGTGACATGATTTCAAGTCCCTTTGCTATATTGGTCCCTTACTCCTGGCCATATGCTTGTTTTTTCAAATATTTCTTAAGGTTTGATGTCCAGAACAGAACACAATACTGTGTAACATAATAGACTGCAAGGACCATGAGAATCTATGTCTTATCTAACTTTTGTGTTTCTCCAAACACCTAGCACGGTGTCCTGTGCACAGTAGGTGATAAACACATTTTGTGTTGTTGCTTTTTAACCAAAATGAATCAAAATGTGGTCTAACCAAGACAGAATGAAGTAAGATAATCACTCATTTTATTTTGGACAGTGTCTTTATTACTTATGTAGCATAAGAGGGCATTAACTTTTTTGGCCATCAAAACAAACTGTTGACTCATTTTGAGCTGGCAGCCCACTAAAATCCTCTGATATTTTTTACCTTATTAAATTCAGCCCATTGTTCCAGTCTGTCAAGAGCTATTTGTTTTCTATTTCTCACATCAGTAGTATAAGCCAGAGGTGTCAAACTCACAAGGGTTGGCAAAACTCCCCAGTGACCTAAGTCAGATTAAAACATAATTGGGAAATGTTTAACAAAATAAATAAAAATACAATACAACATAGATCAAGTTAATTTGTGGTTTTCTAAGTCAATATGTGGATTACAGAGATCCATTCCAATTTGACTTTGACACCACTGATTTAAGCTATACTTTCCAGATTAATATCATTTGTAAATTCGATAAACATGCAATATAAATCTTTAACAAAGTCACTGTTAAAATGTTGACCAGATCAAGACCAAAGAAACATCTTTTAAGCATTCTACTAGAGACTTCCATCCAAAGTTGCTAAGAATCAATACTCTTTGACTCAGTCTACTCAACTAATTTAGAATATATCTAACTGTAAAAATTACTCAGCCCATACTTTACAATCATGTCCACAAGGATTTTCTAAGAAGAGACTTTGTCAAATGAATACCAGAAAATCAGATTTGGAAAGGACTTGTAAGCTAATTTACCCCAACCCATAACAAGTACTCACCTAATCTCTGACTAAAAACCTCCAGCAATGAAATGAACCCTTGGTGTAGGTCCTTCCACTTTAGATAGCTCTAATTGTTAGGAGGGACAGCTAGGTGGCTTAGGGGATAGAGCCTTGAGTCTGGAGTCTGGAGGACTTGAGTTCAAATCTGGCCTCAGACATTTACTAGCTGTGTGACTCTGGGCAAGTCACTTCACCTCTGTTTGCCTTAATCTATTGGAAAAGGAAATGGCAAACTACTCCAATACCTTTGCCCAAAAAACCCCATGGACAGTATTGGCATGCCATAGTCCACACAGTCAAGAGTAATTGGATGTTACTGAATGACCAAACAACAAATTGTTAGGAAGCCCTCTACCCACTCTAGTGAAATCAATAATCTTTTGATCATCAAACCCAATGTTTTCTCTATAGCACTGGTAGTTGACCACCACCTTTCTATTCAAAACTGCTTCTTTCCTTGACTTGCATTTTACTTCCCTATACAGCTTCTTTGACCAATCTTTCTTCTTTAATGGCTTCTCTTCCTTCTCCTCTCTTCTAAATATGAACTTCTAAGGCTCTGACCTTGGTTTTCCTCTATTTTCTATGCACTCTCTTCCTCAACAATCCCATCCAGTAGTATGTCTTCAGCTACAACCTCAATGTGGATGACTTCCAACTGAATATCTCTAGCTATAACCTCTTTTCTGGTCTTCAGACTTACATTTAAAGCCGCTACCTATATATTTTTATCTATTATAGCCTGTCAGAATTCCACCTTCAATATGTCCAAAGCCAAATCCATCATTTCCCTTGAAAAAATTAGCTCATCTTCTTGTATTTCCAGTATGATAATGGGATTATCATCCTTCCAAGAAATGAGACAAGCAACTTAGAGTCATCTTTTACATTATTTTTGCCTTATCTCCCACCACTTTCCTTCATACCTTCAACCTAACTAGACTTAGGGGTCAGGAAGTAATCCCAAACTTGAAATACGCTCAACTGCTTCTATGTGCTTGTATATGCTCGTCCCTTTGCCTGGACTGACCCTCCTTTTTATTCCACATTTGAAATCCTGTCCATCCTTCAGTACTCAGATCAAAAGCTACATTTTCCATGAAACCATCTTTATGCTTCCACAAAGAACGGTGTCCTAACATCTCATATCTCTTTGCTTCTCTGATAATCATACTGAAATGTATTGTCCTACAGCTAAAGGAAGTAAAGCTCATATGTTGAGCCTTCTTATAACTAGGAAAGCAAAAGTCTATTTGACTCTTGTCATAGAGTCCTAGAAGAATTCTTCAGTATGAAGTCAAATTAGTCTGGTAGTAAATTCAAGTGCTGACCACATTAGAATTATTGTTGGCCAATGATTTTCCAACAAAGCCACTGATTTGGTGGTAAAAGACTACTGCTTAATATTTTGTCACAATTTGACTCTTGTGTAAGGTACTTTAAAATGGCTTATTTGCAAAGAGCAGATTCAACAAGAGTTAAAAAAAAATCTCATGGATATTACATGGAGATCAGTGCCATGGTGCAAAACTAAACCCAACAGCCTCCTTTCCTATAGTAACATAGAAAAAGAACAGGAAGTTGGCCCCCAACCATGGAATTTCTCATTTCACTTAGCTGGAAGAACAAATCCTTATCTAAGTAACTTCCTAGGCCAGTCAATCTAACACCTAATAATATGTTTTCAGTGTTTACATGTGTAGTTTTAAGTGAGTGTCTTCTTCGTATAGTTAAAACTGAAATAATTGGGATGGAAACTAGAGATCCCTGAATCCCCAAAGAAAAATAGACAATGTAACCAAGAAATTATACTAAGATCTGACTCATGCTTGCCAAGCACGCAAAATATTCACTGCATCTTCTATATGCAGAGTTTATGACATGTACAAAGTCAGAAGGCCCACACAGATTAACACAGCCTATAACTTTACACTCAGATTTGTTTGCATCGGTTCCCCTGCATTCCACATTCAGCAATACTGGCCTCTGCCACACGCATTTATTATATAACTTGCATTGATGTATTCTTCACTCCCTGAGATATCCCTCACCAACTCAGACTACAATCCCTCAAAGACATCTCTGCCTTTATATGAGACTTTATGAGCTTTGCCAGGCTGGTGCTTAAGTGACAGGCACATGTTCTGCTTTCAGACCTCATTTAATCTTCACAATGTAAGGTTACCATCCGTTATCCTGATCTTGATGCATCTGTGTGCACTCTTCCCAGTAAAATGTGACTTCCTTGAGGACAGAAACCGCTTCTTTTTTTGTCTTTGAAGCCACATGATATAGCACATTACTAACGTGTACTTTTGTTGTTGTTTAGTAGTTTTTAGTTGTATCCAACTCTTTGTGACCCTGTGGGGTTTTTCTGGCAAAGATATTGGAGTGGTTTGCCATTTCCTTCTCTAGTTCATTTTACAGGTGAGGAAATTGAGGCAAACAGGGTTAAGTGACTTGTCCAGGGTCACACAGCTACTAAGTGTTTGAGGCTCGATTTGAATTCATATCTTCATGACTCCAGGCCTGGCACTCTATCCACTGTGCTACCTGGCTGCCATTAACACATAGTGGGAACTAAATAAATGTTTGTTGAAGTTGAATGAGTTAGAGGCCTCCCTCCAGATTGATTATAATAATCCCTATAATCATTACTCTTTAGATCTAGCCATTCAACCAGCAACAACCAGCTGGACACTCAACCATTCCATTTTTCTTCATCATCTCCAAGGGGATATCTTTGCAGAATGCCTCACTGAAATCCAGACATGTTAGCAGTATTCCTTTCATCTACCATTATAATAAGCTATTCAAAAAAAACAAAATTAGGTAATTCTGACATAATTCATTCTTTTAAAAATACAGTTAAGTTCCACATAAAAACAATTTTTAACATCTGTTGTTTTTTTTAATTTTAAGTTCAAAATTTCCTCCCTCTTTTCCTCGTCATTGAGAAGGCAAGCAATTTGATATAGGTTATACACGTGTAGTCATGCAAAGCCTATTAGACATGTTGTGAAAGAAAACACAAACCAAAAAAAATCCAAAAAACAAAAATAAAGTTTAAAAAATAGTTGCATTGATGCTTTTTGTTTTTATATCACAGTCGTTGCTAGATGTTCTACTTTATACCCTCTTTTGTAGTAAATAAAAACAGTTAATCAAAATCAATTGGCAGAGTCATTGTGCCAGATGAAGTATGGTTCATTATACACCATAGTCCCCTCCCCTGCCCCACCTGCCAAACACACCTCTCTATCAAAAGAAGGAAGTTGCAATCCATCATTGGTCTTTATAATTGCTCAGGGTCCTGCATATTTCACAGTTCATATAAGCCATAGGAACATTGCTTTAGAGCTGACAGGGATCTCAAAAAGTGTCTTGTTGAGCCTTCTTAAGTTTTCAAAATTCCTTATGTGAATCTTTTCTTAAGGCACAATCATATTTCACTACATTCATATACCACAATTTTTTTTCAGCCCTTCCCAATCGATGAACACTATGATTTATTTTTGAGGAAACCATACTGGTCTTGCTAACCACACTCTTCCTTTTTTAATGGTTATAAACAATCTCATTTAATAAAACAATCTAGACTCTTGCCAAGAATCGAAACCAAACTTACCAGCCTGTAGTTTGAACAACTCATCTTCTCCAAATTTCATTTTTGTAAAAGACATAAAATAAGGTAGCAGAAAGCTTGGACTTGGAAGCAGGGAAGACTTAATTTTACAAGCCACTTCCAACACTTAATGGATGAGCAGGGATAGGTCACCTAAACTCTTTGAGCCTTAGGTTCTTCATCTGTAAAATAGAGACAATAATGCCTGTAGAACCTTCATTGCAGGGATGTTTTGTAAGCAACAAATGAGAGAAACTATGTAAAACATGTTAAAATATTAAAACCCAGTGTAAATGTCAATTATTCCTCATGACTTTTCACAGATCACTGACAGCAGCTTCATAGTCATGGGCTCCAAGTACTTCTGCTTCCTTAGAATGAAAATAAGTACCTTAACTTGGGGAAACCTCTAAAATCCTTCTTAGCTTTAAATCTATGATCCTATGATCCTGATTAATGATCATTGTATTATTGTGCGGGTAGTTGATTGTGGAAATGCACAGCATATATAATAGGAAGGTATTAAAAGCATATTCTCCATTACTATTTTTATCCATTTTTATTTTTTAATTTATGGAATAGAACAAGCATTTACATAACAGTACAATAAAAAAGATGATTACCCATGAAACTGTAACTCTACTATGCAAAACTTGCTATTCCTTTCAAATATACAACAAAATTATCATGTAAATTTCTTTTCCTTTTTTTCTTCCTTTCCCCTCACCCTAGAGATGGCTAATATATATATAATTATTCTATATATACTTCTATTTATCAGTTCTTTTTCAGGATGCATACAACATCTTCATATATCCTTTGTAGTTAATTTGGGTATTTATAACAGTCAAAAATGACTTATTTGCTCAAATTTGTTCTTAAAACAATATTGCTGTTACTGTACACAATGTCCTTGCTCATTTTACACTTCATTATTTCATACAAGTCTCTCCATATTTTTCTAAAATCATTGAGCTCATCATTTCTTACAGCACAGTAGTATTCTATCACAATTATATACTGCAACTTTTTTAGCCATTCCCCAATTGATGGACATCCTTACAATTTCTAGTTTTGTGCCACCACAAAGAGAGCTGCTATAAACATTTTAGAATATATAGATTCTTTTCCTTTTCCCCTAATCATCTTTGGAAATAGATCAAGTAGTGGTACTGCTGGGTCAAAGGGTATAGGTAGTTTAAGAACTCTTTGGGCATAATTCTAGATTGCTCTCCAAAATGGTTGAATCAGTTCACAATGCCACCAGCAGTGAATTAGTGTCCCAGTTTTTCCACATCCCCTCCAACATTTGTCACTTTCCCTTTTTATCATTTTAGCCAATCTGGCAGGTATACAATGATATCTCAAGGTTGTTTTAATTTGTATTTGTCTAATCAATAGTGAGTTAGAGCATTTTTTTCATATGACTATTTTAATAGAACTACTACTATTTTCAAAAGAAGCCTATTCTAAATTTAAATGTTGCATATTTTGAACTAATATTGCTAAATGCAACTCAAAAATTCCATCTTATTTGTCTCCATTTTTAAAAATTTTCAGTTAAATATAAGTAATTGTATGACATGGGGAATAAAATAAATAATATAGGCTGCTAAAAGCAGACTTCTAAATGGCTATGTTTATTTTTAATGAGACATTATCTTTTTTCACGGGGTGGGGTGAAATAAATAAGAATAGCACTAGAACGTATGGTTGTATAGATTCCAAGAAAGTAAAATCGCTACAAGGTCATATACTGTTAGCTTTGAGGTTGAGCTATTTGTTAGCAGCTAGAATACATTTGACTATTTCCCAACTGGGGTTAATATCACCAAAAGAGCTAGCTACTCTACTGATAAGCAGTTCTCCTACTTGATTGGCACCATTGAAACACCATACAGTTGACAGCAATAAAGATGTCATATTTGTTCCACTGTGCACACGCATGCACACACATATATCTGCAGTCACTTGAAACCTTCTTGTCATTCCCATTACACTATTTCATCACCATTATAAGAAAAGGCAAAGGTTAGGGATGTTTCTAAGTACAACTAAGAGTTTTGCATATCTTACATTTCAGAATGACCTTATCTTCACCATCAAAGTGTATGAAATGACTAGTACTAGAAATAATCTCTTTTGTTTGTTGATTGAATAGAATAAAATTATTTAGTAGTAATAAAGCCTACAGAAATAGGAATATACCCTAAAGATCATTGAATCCAGGAATTCTTCATTTTTTGTGTGTGTCATGGACCCTTTTGGCAGTCTAATAAGCCTATAGATCATTTCTCACAATATTTTGAAGTGAATAAAATAAAATACATTATATTAGAAAGAAAAACAATTATATTGAAATACTATTATTAAAATATTAAAAATAAACAAGTGAAAACACTCCGGGTAAGTATGAACCTTTCTTCACTCTCCAGATGAAGAAACTGAGCCATAAGAAGGAAATAACTTTCCCGAAGTCACACTGCTAGCAAGCAATAGAGCTAGAATTTGAATAAAAGTCCTTTTAGTGTAATTCCAATGACTTTCCACCACACCATTCTGCCCTGGAACTTGCATATATGTGATATCTCAAAAGTCTTAGTGAAGTTTTAAGTAAAGCTCAGGGTGTCTCAAAAAGTTTTAGTGCTTTAAAATAAGCTTTATCTTAATTATTTTATTTATGTTAAGCTTTCCTTAAAACTGCACTAAGATTTTTAGAACATCCTTTATATTCAAGTTAGGTCTTTGGATGGGCTGTTTCTACTCATGGGACTCAAGAAATTTTACTCATATGGTCACTTACCAGAACTTCATGGACATCATGTGTGACTGACGTGTATATGATGAATGAAAAACCCAAGAGATAGAGTTTCTGAGTAATTAATAATCAATTTATTAATTAGGCTAGCTAATAACAAATAAATTGATGGTCAGTGGTTTCTTTCAGTAACCAAAGACAAAGATATGAAGAAACTGGAAGCCTTAATAAACTTTTCGAAAAGGGGATGCCCTGCCAGGTGAAAATTAACCCTCATTGGTGAACAATTAATGTGGAGGTGGGCTAAGAGTCTTCAGCTCCTTCTGCTGAGAATGTAGCTTGATCATGAAACTCAGCCACCTCTAGCAAACAGGACAAAGGAATCCATCTCTACCCAGACCACTCTGGTGGGTTTTCTCCTTCATGAGCTGAGTCACCCTAAACTCCAATGGAGGGGGTACAAGGACATGGACTTAATCCCTTAGGGCAAGAATTCACCTAGATTAGATTCTATTTACATTTCAAACAGAAGTAAGGACTCCTAGCTGGGTAGGATCCTGCACTAGATAGAGGAGCATGTACCCCAAGGATTAGGGCAATCTCATCTATCATTCTTTCTTAGAAAGCTTGTAGCAAGTAAAATCATTTAACTCTATAGTTATATATTTTTGTAAGGGTTGTAAAGTGATATAGTAATTTTTATCTTTTATTCCATCATTCTATTTGGCCAGACAAGTTATTTGAAATGACATTTTAGCCAAGCCTGGCTGCATTTAAACAAAAAAAAAAAAAAATCAGAGAGTGCATACTAGTACTTTGTTTTAAGAAATCTCAGGTTAATTTAGACTGCCAAGTGCTCAATTAGGATGCAGCAATCTGTTCATCGTGAAGACAGCTGAAGGATTTGGAATCAATCCTCCCATTGACATCGTCCAACTCAGTGGTTGCCAATAGTTTCAACTTCAGTCTTGTGAAACTGATGAAAGGAATAGTAGGTATTCACTAGCCAGTAATGTATAAATAATCTGAATGCAATAACTTTGAGGAAAGGAAATCTATCTTTTCACACCTGATTGGTCTGAAATTTATCTCAGCTTAAATTTCCCCTCAAGTGTTTATTAATCTATCTTGCTGTCTATGGAAGCATGCTGATGAGCCAAATCTCCTCAGTTGAAAAGCCTACTTGGAGTTCAGTCTTTTTTTCCTAGGACAGAATTATGCTTGATCTGAGGAATAATTTTCAATAACGTGATGCTAAAAAAAAAAAAAAAACATTGCAAGCCAAAGCTATGGTGCCATACATAGATACAACGGCATAATATAATCTTGCAGAAAGAATAGAAGATACTGATGTGTTCAGAACCTGATTTCTTATTTTTGCCAGTACAGTATACCTTCCAGATATCTAAAATATGACTTAGAGCACACAGCTATTAACTGAATGGCAATTAAGTCAGAAAAGTTAAAAGGGATGGCATGGCAGAGATGGACCCAGTTGTAGGGGGAGCAGGAGGGATTATGGGTCAAAGTTGTTTATAAACATAAGTGTAAATACCAAGTGACCAAGAAGTTTTTCTAAGGAGGAATGAGAAAAGGCAACTACAAATACAATATGCTAATATGAAGGGTGGGTGCTGGTATAGACAATAATCCCCATTTATTTCTTTTTTAAAAAGCATCAAGTCCCCTCTTGATTGCTGGTTATCTGGATGTGATTGGAGGAGGCATGGTTCTGACAGGTCCATTAGTGTGGGGAAAGGAGTGCAGAGATTGTGAGAAAGAGTCACTGTGTTAGAAGGTGCAAGCGAGAACAGTAGGAAAAGAGAGTGATTGAAAGGGGGGTTTCCCAGGGTCACTAACTGTAGGGTGTCAATGAGTCTACATGAATATGTTGTTACCTCTAGAGTGCTTAATTTTCATGCAAGATTGGAGTTGTCATTAATAAATGTGATATCAGAGTGTGGGTAGTAAGCTGGTAAAATAGTAAGAAGCAATCTCAAGCAAATGGTCCACTAGACTATGATCTCCTCTGCTCTTTCACCTTTTGGGGGGGGGGTAAAAAATCCCCAGTACTTAGCACAGTATCTGGCATGTAGTAGGTGGTTAATAAATGTTTGTTGACTTGACTAAGAAAGGGAGTAATCAGAAAGAAATGACATAAATAGTGTTTCTGTAGAATGCTGCTGCATTTTGAATGTGAGGCAGACTTTGGGACTTCATCCTTCTGGTTGTTAAAGGGTAACAAATGTACTTAGAAATATGGAATAGGAAATATCATCTTCCATTGTCTTCTCTCTTCACCCATAAGCTTTCGCTGATTCCCAGCTAGGTGGTACAAAGATGAGAGTTCTAGGCCTGGAGTCAGTAAGACCTAAGTTTTGATATGACCCTCAGACATTTACTAGTTGTGTGCCAGGTCACTTGGGCAAGTCATTTAATCCCTGTTTGCCTCAGTTTGCTCATCTGTGAAATAAGGATATCAATAGCACCTAACTCCCAGAGTTGTAAAGTTTAAATGAGATAACTGTAAAGTGCTTAGCACAGAGCCTGATACATAGTAAACCTATACATATAACCTATTATTAATATCTTTAAAGTATCTTTAGAAAATTTCTGGAAAGTATTATTAAGTATTATTAAGGGAATAGTTTCTAAGCATTTTCTCCTCTCTCCAATTCAAGTAGTTGCTATTCCTGCTGATTACTTTTGGTTCAAATACAAAAATTTCTAGCTCTAGCTCTGTTGTCTTCCTTCCAATTTCATCTACAAATGCTCTCAGGATTATCTGACTTAACTGGATCTTACTCCATGCCACCTGTAAGCTAATATTTTCTCCTTAACAGAGTCTTTTTTTCTGGATGTCCATTTGAAAACTTTCCATTTGAACAGAACCTTCTGTGGCTTGTGCTTAGATAGTACAGCTTTTGAAAACCAAGGTAACAATTCTGTGACCAGGCAATGAAGACTTTTGTGGAGTTTTTTTTTTCAGTAAAATATAATAGCTCTTGTGCCCTTTTCATAAAAAACAAAAATTTGTTTAAATGTATTTCTTGGGTCTCTTCAGATTATACCAGTCTGAATCTGCTAATCTATGAACTTTACTTTCTACTTTAAAATATGAAAAAAACTATGTAGAGTGTTAAACTTATCCCATGTAAAAATATTTTAAAGAAGAAAAAAAGTCAGCAAAACCAAAGAATACATTTTAAAAATCTGACAACATATGCATTGTTCTAATGGACCTGTCACCTGTGGATTTACTTCTTATTTCTGCAAAGGAGTAGAGAGAGGTGTTTTTTCATAGTTCTTTCAAGCTATGCTTATTCTTTGTAATTTTACTTTTTTAATTATGATTTTTGTAGTTATTCCTTCTATTTACATTTTTGTAGTCCTTGAATATATTGTTTCCTAGCTCCACTTACTTCACTTTGAATCTATTCATATGTCTTTCCGTTCATTTCATTCATTGTTTCTTCCAGCACAGTGATATCGTCACATACCACAATTTGTTCGGTCATTCCCCAGTAAATGAGTATCCATTTTGTTCCCAATATTTTGCTACTAATTTAAATTCTAATTAAATCTTGTCATCATTGACTTTTTTAAATTATCTCCCTATACATTACCTCTGCCTGGACTAGACCTTTCTCTTGCTGCTTGTAGTAGTCAACTCTTAGGGTACAGATGTTAATTATTTCATTATCCCCATTTCAATTCTTACTCCAAACACTAAGTGCCCTCAATCTGTTTTTAAAGACATCTATCCAGATGTCTGATTCTAAAGCACAGAGGTTCATCTGACCCATCTCTCCCTATTGACTGGAATACACAAGCATAATGTTTGGAGATGAGGTACCCTGATGCAACAGTGTAAAATGGGACTTGAATCCAGATGTATTTTCCCATCTTTTCTTTGGGAAGAAGTTTGATTACAATAATTTCCCTGCAAATAGATTTGGTCATTTTTATTATTTACATGGTTGTAATATACTGCTCTATTGATTATGCTTGTCTGACTTCACTTTACTTCATATGTCTTCGTTACTTCTCTGCGTTCTTCATGGTCACTTTTTTTTTCTTATGGCAAAGTAATATTCCATTTCATTTATACTTGGCTTTTAATTTTTTTAAATGCTTAGCTATTCTATAAGAACCTTTAATAGGAGCTACCATGGACTCCCTTTCTTCCTTTTTCCTTTTGGCTCCCGAGTTCCTGAGAATGACTTTAGAGATCCCTGAATCTATGTGTGGTCTCAGCAGTGGCAAAGCAGCCTTTGATTTGGAATAGAGTACAAAGTCCTTTTGTTTATAATGATGTCTGAACTACTTCCAGTTAATTTGCAGATACTTTTGTTTCTTATGTGGAAGTCATTATGATCTATCCAAACTGAAGAAAAAAGTTCAAAGCATCTATAACTGCTTTTCTAATTTTGAATCAAGATACATGTAACAATTGACTGAAGAAGCTTTATTGAATAAATGAAAAGTGTTACTCATGTGTTGAACAAGTGAGGTAGGTGGCATAGTGGATAGAATGCCAGCCCTGGAGTCAGGAAGATTCCTCTTCCTGAATTCAAATCTAGCCTCAGATATTCCTTAGCTATGTGACTCTGGACAACTTGCTTGACCCTGCTTGCCTCAGTTTCCTCATCTGTAAAATGAGCTGGAGGAGAAAATAGCAAACCACTCCAATATCTCTACCAAGAAAACCCCAAATGGGTTCATGAAGAGTCAAACACTACTGAACAACAACATGTGCTGGACACTGGGTGAAGTGCTGGGGATACAAATGTAAAGACAATTCCTGCCCTCAAGGAGCTAATATTCTAATATGGAGACACAATGAAATGAAAAAGTCATAGATATAGTGGGGATTTTGATTTGGAAAGTTAGAGATGGTAATTGAAGCCATAGGAGTAGATTAACACACTTTCAAGGAAGAATGGCAATATTGGTTTGATTGATTGTGGTTCCTAATCTGGTAAATTGAAGAGCAGAGTGGATTGAAAAATACAAGATTCATCAAGAAAGTAGACAAAAGATGGCCAGGGAGTAAATCAAGTATAGCTGGAACCTGTTTAGATTTGGTAGACCTCATACCAATGTGAGGCATTTATCAATCTGGACTGTAGGCCTTCAGAGCATAAGTTACAGACAAAAAAGAGTCAAGTCCTCCAGGGAATGGTGACTGGGTACCATCAAGTGTTAGGAAGTTTCTCCTTGCAACAAAACTCCCTCTCTGCATTGGATTCCCAGTGCTCCTAGTTCTGCCCTCTGGATCAAGCAGAACAAATCCAATCTCCTTTCTACATCATAGTTTCTTATATACTTGAAGATAGATATCATGTCTCCCCTCTTCCACAAATACTTTTTTTAATTTAAAAATTTTATTTTATTTATTTTATTTTTAATTTATGGAATAAAACAAGGATTTCTCTAACATAGTATAATAAAAAGACGGTTGCACATGAAACTACAAATCTATTACGTGCAACTTGCTGTTCTTTTAAAATATACAATAAAGTTATCATATAAATTTCCTTTTTTTCCCCTCCCCTCCACTGCCCTAGAGATGGCTGCCATTAGACACAAACACACGCTTCTATTTATCAGTTCTTCCTCGGGATATAGATAGCAACTTCCTTTGTATGTCCTTTCTAGTTATTTTGGGTATCCATAATAGTCGAAATTTTATCCATGCTAAAAACAAAACAAAAAACTATTCCATCAATCAGTCCTCAAGGCCCTTTGCCATCTGGGTTTTCCTCACTTTAATCCTCTCCAGCTTATCAGTTCTACTACCTTGAACACTGGAAAGCAAGCACAAACCAAGAACAATGCCCATGTAGCCCTCTTCAAATAATGCTGGGTTGGTCATGAATCCTGATAACCATGAAGCGTGATTAAAGCTTGTACATGAACTCATTTTGACCCTGAGAAAGGTCAGCTGAAAGGTTGAGAAACAGATTGACAGTGGAATCTCTGATAACATTATCTTTGGGGGAAAGGCATAAATCCCCAATTGAAATTTATAGGAAAATGTGGGCCTTAAGTTATCAGCACCTCCTACAGGCACTAACTTTTCTTCATTCAGAGGAAAATGTGATTTTAAGTTTATGTTGTATAAAAATTTTTTAACTTCAACCAAAAATAGATATTTTGATAATGGGAATGGTTTTATTACATTTCCATTATCTCTGTTGCAGGTGTGTTGCATAACATGCCAAACTTCCTCATCACCCTCTGCATATAGGAAATACAAATGATCCTATCTGTGCCATTGGGAGCCAAAGTTCTTGCAACAGCCTTCAAAAGTGCCATAATGTTTAATGAGGTTATGCAGCCCCTTCTAAGGACATGGCTTTAATCTATGTCCTCTCTTTCTGTTATAACACTATCAAAGATGAAGGGAGTGAACTTTCATTGCTCCAGTAAAGGAATACTGTATATCACAGCCAATTTGAATACCCCAAAGAGTTAAATTATTAGGATCATAAAGCACCATAGAAAGGTAACATGAAGTAGCAGATAGCCAGTCTTGGAGTCAGGAAGACCATAGTTCAACTCCAGTCTTTAACAAAATACTAGCTAAGGAATTAAAAGTCTCAGGACTCTAGGCAATTTGTTAAGATTATAAGTTATTAGTGAGCAGCCAACCCAAACCAGTGGAGGGAATTTCATTACCAGGGAGCTCCCTAAACAGATAAAATTTAGATGTGAAAGAGAAGAAAGAAAAAGAAGATGAAGAAGAAGGAGGATAAGGACGGGAGGAGGAGGGGAGGAGGAGGAAGAAGAGAGGAAAACAAGGAAGAAAGGAGAAGAGGGAAAATGGAAGGGAGGAAAAGAGAGAGGAGAGAACAAGAGAGGGAGGAAAAGAAAACTGAAGAAACAGAAGAGAGAAAGATCATTTGTTTTTGCTCCCATGAAGGATAGTGAGTGCATGGAACAAGACCAGTAGTCTGATCATGAATAAATATTGTCAGGCATTAGAGAAGGTACAGGATGTGTCTAGGAAATACTTGGAAATTCCGGGTTGTTTTTCTTATTCTTTAACTTTTGGTAACCAACAATTTAATTAAATTTACATTTATCAAACTACTATTCACAAAGCATTGTACCAGGTGTTGGGTATGGAGAAGTAAGAGGCCACCTAAAGGGGCCTACATGCTCTTAGACTCACAGGGGTGGGGAACCTGTGGCCTTGAGACCACATGTAGCATCCTAAGTCCTTGGGTGCAACCTTTTGACAGAGTCCAAGTTTTACGGAATCAATCCTTTCACTAAGGGGATGCGTTCTGAGAAGTTTGGATTCAGTCAAAGGGTCACACTTGAGGACTTAGAGGGTCACATGTGGCCTCGAGTTTGCAGGTTTCTCACCCTTAGAGGATCCAGTAAAACATGGCTCTGGATAAGGAAATACTGTATGTATGAAGTAATATAAAATAATCTTAAAATGAATTCAGTGCTAACAAGTTAGAGAAACAAGAAAGTTCTCATGTAAGAATTGGTGCCTGGGCTGTGCTTTGAAGAAAGAATTAATAAAGGATTAGCCATTGCCTATTTTTTTTTCAGCCAGATTTATAAGCCTTCAGTATGCCTAGGCCTTGAGACAAATTCACTGAAAGCAGCTAAGTAATCTTCTCTTACCATCACCTCATGTATTTGCATCCAGTCTTTTGTTCCATGATTTCATTCTATCCTTCCAAATTTGAAGAGCATTCTTCTTGGGGGAAAACAAACTAAGAGTTGAGTAGTCCTATTTTCTGTATGCCATCTGTTATTATCCCATTCTCTCTTACCTTAATGTTAAGAAAATCCTTTAGCTGTCTGTAGTAGTCATAATTCTGAGCTTACGTGCTCTTGACACTGTTCTCCAAATCCGTGGATAGTTTTGTATAACGCCTCACATTCCTGTAGATCTACTTCAAATCTAAAATAAAACTCTAGCCATTCCATAGGTCTTTTTACTTTCATACTCTGTTTCATTCTCATCCAACCTCCTGATCATGATTATTATTCCTCTTTGCCTTGTTTTCTCTTTTGCTTTCTCCTTAAGAAGCACATTTTCCATTCTTTCTTTTCTTAAAACAATTTCTTAATTCACGAAACATTATCTTCTCTCCCTTCTACTTCCCACCCCTCATTAAAAAAAGAAAGAAAAACACAATCCTTGTAACAAATATTTATAATCAAGCAAAATAAGTTCCCATATTGGCCGTGTCCGAAAACTATGTGTCTCGTTCCTCACCCTAAGTCCATCATTTCTCTGTCAGGAGGTAAGTGCCATGTTTCATCATGAGTCCTCTTAAATCAACTCTTCTTCAGTTCAGACATATCTTCCAGGTTTCTCTGGAACTATTCCCTTCATCATTTCTTCAGCACATTGGCATTGGCATCACTAATATACCAAAATTCTTCAGCTATTTCCTGATTGATAGGCACCTTTTTATCTTCCAGTTCTAATCCAACACAAAAAGAACTGCTATAAATATTTTTTGTACATGAGTGTTTTTTATCTTTCTTTGATCTCTTTGGAGTATAGACCTAGAAGTGGTATCACTGTTTAGCAATGTGTTATGCACAGTTTAGTACCTTCTTCCATTCTTTCAAAGGAAATAATTCATTATTTCTAATAAAAATGGAAAATACAGCTTCATGGGGGTAATATGAAGAACACTGAGTGTGAAGTCAGAAGAGGCTTGAGTTTGAATTGTATCTCTGAGTCTTACTAGTTCTGTGACCATGGTTAAGTCAACTTCTTTGAGTCTTAGTTTTTTCTTCAGTAAAATGGAAGTAATGCACATATAGTACTTTTAGCTAAACTGGTTGTTATTAGTATCAATTAGTCTTAGTATAATGTACAGAAAGTACAAAGCGAGCCTTAAAGCATTTCATAAATGTCAGCTGTTATTTTTCTTCTCACCTGGTCTCCTCTTGTAGAAAAACCATATTGAATCTTGGATACACAAATAATAATAGTTGGAATTTGTGTAATTCTTTAAGGTTAAAAACACAATTTACCTACTTTAATTTAATCCTCAAAATAACCCTGTGAGACTGGTACATCAGATATTATTATCCCCATTTTATAGAAGAATAAACTGAGACTCAGAGAAATTGTGACCTGTCAATAGTCATACAATTAGTGACTATTTGATCCAAACCAAGGTCTTTCCTGACTCTAACTCAAACACTTTACTCACTACAATGTGCTGTATTTTTATCTGACTATTACTTAGCATTGGCAGAAACATAAATATAATAGACATTCAGTAGTGAGATGGCACAGTGGATAAAGTACCAACCCTGAAGTCAGGAAGACTCATCTTCCTGAGTTCAAATCTGGCCTCAGACACTTACTAGCTGTGTGACCCTGGGCAAATCACTGAACCCTGTATGCCTCAGTTTCCTCATATGTAAAATGAGCTGGAGAAAGATGACAAACCACTCCAGTATCTTTGCTAAGAAAACCCCAAATGGGGTCACAAAGAATTGGACACAACTGAAAAACAACTGAGCAACAACAAAAACTCACAGCAGATTTCCCTAACATTCTTCATACTGCAAGTTCTTTAGTCCTCAGTTATTCATATCAGTAGTTCTTATGGTTAATTGTCATGGCAGAAATGCTTAGTTGCTGGAACCTCCTGCATAGGGTTTTATTTATGGTGGGGCTTTCTCATGTTTTTCTCATGATCTACCACTAATTTGCTCTGCTACCTTTGATTCATATGCTAAAGCCCTTTTGCTAATGGAAGCTGTTCTAGGTGTTGTGAAGGCCTTAACCTAAATTCCATCTTCAAGTTCCTTCTCAAGTTCTATTCTTTTCTTCCTTCTCCCTGCTGATTAGACAGAAGATACAGATCCTTATCTTTCTGCCTCATTTTCCTTAATTTTTGCTGGCTACTGCAAACCACCTTATTAAGAACTTTCATGACTTTTTTTTTTCATGCCACATTTTTAGCTTTCCAGATTGTCTTTGATCCATAATTAGCAGATTCCTGCCAAAGCTCTAATGAAAAAAGAAGTTGTGCTTAGCTGTTGCCTGTGAGATCTTAAACTGAGATTCTACCTCCAAACACATCTTGTTCCTTTTCTTCTCTTATGTATCCTCCTCGCTGATATGATTCCAGACACCTACATCATTTTATTACTTTATTAACTTAGCATCCTCAATTCATAAGAATGACAATATGATAATAACTTAAGGAGAATAACAAAGTTGAAGAAAAGTTTTATTGCATGGATTTGTGTCTTATTATTAGCTAGACCTGACAGAGCATGTTTTTGGATAGAAGGGACCCAGCTGGTAGGGGAAAAAATGAAGATGGAAGAGTAGGGCTAATCAATGGGTTAGGTTTTAGAGGAGTTGGGATTCAAGGGTATGATGTTAATCCTAGGCAAGGAGAAGAGACTTACTTATCCTTTTAAAGAGCACATTATTTGAAGTTTACAATTCACCTGAAAGCTAAAGAACAGCCTAAATTTGGCCATACTACATAATGTACTAGCAAAATGGATATACTTAAATACTTAATGCTCACATTTTTTGAGAGGTGAGAAACTATGGATGTGAAACGCTGCATATGCTGTCAGACATTGTTGCTTTGTCCGTTGGTTTTGCTTAACTGTGTTTGGCACTAGAGAGGAGTCAAGGATTCAATGGGGAAGACATGTTAGGAAATGTTTGTAACATATATCATATGCCTACAGCTGGATTTTTTTAAAGAAATGAACATACTTATAGAACTGGATCAAATTTCAGAAGATTTCAGTAGACACTTGAACTTGATCTAAAATCAATTTATTGATCTGGGTAATATTTTGTTTCAGTTGTATATTATCTGTTCATCTTGAGGCTAGCCTCATTCTCATGGTCTCTCATGGACAACTTGAACATTTCTCTAATATTCATAAAATAGTAAAAGAATAAGAGGAGGATCTTCAATGTATAGTATACATCCTTTATGGAGAGTCTATAGAAATACATGAACAAAAACAAACTAGGAAAACAGGGCATAAATGGATTGTAATCTTCACTTGGAAAGGGAGTTCTCATACCTTTAAGACTACGATCCATTGAAATGTGAATGAACTATACAAGAAGACCCAAAAGCAAAGTATTTTTATTCCTGTCATAGGAAACTATTCATATGACAACATATTATAATGGCTGAAAGGGATCTTACTGTCACCGTGAAGGTAGTGGTGGTATATGTTATTTTCAAATCCAACCATACCTAAACAGGAAATCTTTTTATAATACTTACAAATGGTCCATCAGTCTGCTTGAGCATCTTCAGTAGCTGCATATTCCTCACTTACTGAGGAAGCCCATTCCTTTTATACAACTCTAATTTTTTTTATAACAACTCTAATTGTTAGGGAGTTTTTCTTTATATTAAGTCAATATCTGCCTGTTTAATAACTGTTATGTGATAGCCCCCCTAAGAATTCTCTTCTTCAGGCTAATTATCTTAGTTTTTTTCAGTTATTTCCATATGGCATGGTCTCTAGACTTTTCCACACCCTGGTCACTGTGTTCTTGACATGCTCAAACTTACTATAAAATGTATTGCCCAGCACTTCACATAATTTTCTAGACACAATTTGATCTCACCTTTCTCTATCACCTCTGTCATTCTGGAAATCATGGGTCTTTTTTCAGTGTATTATAAAATTACATTAGCTTTTCTAGTTGTCATGTCATGTTGCTGCTTCATGTTAAACTTGAAGTCTACTGAGTCTTCTAGATATTTTTATATGAATTGCTATCCGGCCATGTCTATCTTGTTCTGTATTTGTGAAGTCTATTGTCCAAATCCATGGTGGACATTAAATTTGTATCTTTATAGATTTTCATTTATCATATGCAACCCCTTGTTGTAGACTGTGAAAACATTTTATCTCAGATTTGTCATTCAATATGTAACTTATAACTTCCAGCTTTGTTCCATTCATACTTTTGACAAGCATGCCATCTATGCTGTCCTCCAGGCTATTGATAGATATATTGAATAGGAAATCAATAACTGATTCCTTAAAAAACTGCTCTAGAGAGTTCTTTCTAAATTGTTATTAACCCATGGATGACTACCAAACCCATCTAACTAAACTATGATCCAATTCATATCTTTCCATTATATTTACAAGGTAACTATAAAATGCTTTGGTGAAATCCAAATATACTACGTCTCTTGTATTCCCTTAATCTATAAGCCTAGTCTGCTGACTTGTTTTTCATTTTTCAAATGAACAAGTGAATAAAAATATGAATTATGCTCCTGGAAAAGCAAAAATTAGCTGAAATTAAAGATGATAATTTAGTTTGGAACACAGTATCTCTAGCACTTAGCACAGTACCTGACACATAGTAGGTTCTTGATAAATGTTTATTTACTTGACTTTCAACCTAGTATCATGTTGGAATTACCCATAAAGGATTCTGTATTTAAAAATTAACAGTCACCAACAATTATGGAAAAAAGACCAGTATTAATAATACGTGTTCTTTGACTTAGTAAAACCCAGATGTATTTCTACATCATAATCAAATTGGTGTTAGGTTGTTTGTTTGTTTGTTTGTTTTAATTCTATGATCCTAGTAGATTGTAATATAACCTGATGTCTTCTGGGTGAGTTTCAAATGATTGTGATAGAAAATTATTTTCCCCTTAAGATATTCCAATTTAAGGATTTTCCCTCTTATCTGAGGATTTAGGGAAAATAAAAAAGACTGAATAAGACTCATTTTAAGCATAATTTAAATATAATTTTAAACATAAAAATATAGAACTATAAAATGAAAAGGTTTTGGTTCACACTTGACTGAATGAGCAGAGGCCCAAAAATGGAAATTGAGAATTTAAATCTTAAGAGTTTTCTTCATTTATTTTATTCCATTCACTTTCCCATTAATATAATGGAATACAAGGTAGTGGGGCCAGGATTGGATTTGGGGGAGCTGATGAAGGTTGATATAGCATTAATAAGTAGGATGTCTTCCCTTATTGAGCTAAACTAGTTGGTCCCTTAACCCAAAAATCTAATTTATACAATAATGTAGTTTGCAAGGACTGTGAGGGGGAAAAAAAGATTAGTGTGTTCTTTTATTGAACACACTGGGTCAAACTCAACATTTTTCCTCACAAAAATGATTTTGTGAGCCTTTCAAAAAAGCTCAGATATGCTGTGGTCATAGAGTTGGTCAAAATAAGAACTCTCTGTGTTAGTTACCCTCTCCAGTCTCTTTATCTTCACCTTTGTCTGCTTGCATTGAAGTAAGAAATGCCAGGAATTTATTGGCTTGCATTTAAAGTCTAACTTGACTAAGGTTAATAAGATAACACCTTCATCTGTACACACACACTCACATGCCCTGGCATCCAGAAGTGCAGGAACAGCTCAGGTTGAAAGGTCCAGAAATAGGGAAATATGTTTCCAGCAGATTTATCACCCATTAGACCAAAATATGCAAACAAAATCCCCAAGTTTGGTTTCATATATTGAAAGAATTCTCAAGAAAGACTATTTGCTAGTTGTGCTACACAAAATATGAACAAAACAAATTAGCTTTCTTCTCTTCAGAGTTATTTATTTGGTCTAAATAAATAAAATAAGTGAAGAAATGAAACTGTCTATGAAGCAGTGCATAGAAAGGAGTGTGTGTGTGTGTGTGTGTGTGTGTGTGTGTGTGTGTGTCTTTCTCCTCATGAACTATTGGTGTTACGGAATGAGCTTAAATTAAAATCATATCCTCTGAAGCATGAAAATCAGGCTCACAATGGCTTTATGTTTTAAGGAGCAAAGGCTCAAGCTCCATGCCTCTTTTGGCCTGGGGCCACTCTGGCTTTAGTGTAAATCACAATTGATAAAGAGCAGCAGAGTACAACAAGTCACTCAAATTTTCAATTCACACCATATGAGTAGTCAACCCCTTAGTCAGCTGGCTAGAAGGTGAGCCTGAAGCAGCAAGAATATCATATTACATCTCCCCAAATCATCTTTTCACTATAAATCATGTAGTGAAATGACTTTTCATGGATGCCAACTTATGCCTCCAGTTATGTGTGCCATAAATGTGTGTGATTAGTCACAAAGTTGAGAAAAAAAGAGGCATAGCTAGGTCAGTACAAATCTATCACCACTACTGGGAAAAATAGATATGAATTCTGTTCTCCCCAATTCTGAGCGGCCCTAAGGAGCTCCAGTGAGACAGTCATTCCTATCTGTGATCCCAGATTTCATACAGAGGAAACAAAGCACCCCACAGCCCCAGATAGATTCTTGAACCAGATTCCTAGACATAATGACCCATCTGACTATATGTTAATCTTGCAACTGATTCATTCTTAGGATCAGGGTTAATAGAAAATCCTCAGGATCAAGAATTATACAGAGTCAGGTTTCAGGACAATATGATTAAACTTAGGTAAGTCATGAGTTAAAGAACTGGGTCTGCCATCCAAAATGAAGTCCTATCACAGAGGAAATAAACTGGTCAAACACAGATATTCAGCATCATGTAACAATATCATTTTGGGTATAACTCTGACAAAAACTATCATCTGTAGGTAAATCAATGAAATTATCTTTTAACTTTGGGGTTTGGGGAAAATAATAATGCCCATACTTTAGGCTACCTATCTTTTATGAGGTTTTTAGAAATTGTTACCATTTGGGAAATATGAAAGACAACTAACAGTTCATACAAATCTATGTGGTAAATCCTCTTCCAATGGGATTCTACTCTAGTAAAAGGGGAAGAAAAATGTGATCTAAGGCTGATTAATGCTGGATGTACCTGGGGATCATAATTCAAGTTAATTTTCACTATCTCTATAAAGCTGAGGATTTGAAGAGAAAATAAAAATAATATGATTGGATTTCATTTCTTTCTCATCAGAGCCAACTTTCTACTTTGGTGCTGTTGAGTACTCTGTTGATGAGAGTGCTGGATTTGTTGAAGTACGCATCTGGAGAACTGGTACTGATCTCTCAAGGGTTTCTAGTGTCATGGTGAGATCTCGGAAAAGTGAGCCTCCATCTGCTGATGGTGAGATACCTGTTATATCAGTACTCATTTATTTCTTAAGGATTTTGATAAATCTGGGGCTTTCAATATGGTATTATTACATTTAATTTAAAAACTAATCCTAACTTTGCCAGTTACTATTTGTGTGACTTTGATCAAGTCATAATCTGTCTAGACTTCAGTTTCCTCATCTATAAAATGAAGGCATGGATGGACTAAATGAACTCTGAGGTCATCTAGTTCTAAATTAGTGATTCCATGATCCACACAAATGAATTCAATTCAACAAATAAATTCCCTTTTGCTCTTTATTAAATATATTTTCTAGATATTGTGAAGATGAGTATTATCTGTATCACTGAGTAGCAGTGTGAAGAAAGAGACTTGTAGAACTTTAAGTGCTCTATACATTTGAATAATTAAGGTAACAAAATATTACAGCTGATTTGCTTAAAAACACATTTTGTCACTTTTAAGTAAACATGAGACCTTTTGGAATTATAAGGAGTCATAATACATTACATGAGCCTTAGGCTAGGTTACAAGCTAGTAACTCAAAAATCTTTTTCATCCAAGAGTCAGATATGTACAAAACAACTTAATTAAGCTGTGTATGTGTTACTTGATTCTTTTTTTTAAATAGAAAAACAAAAAAATCTGTTTATTCTGTTTTTAACCTTTTGTATCACATTCCATATAATGAGTGTACCTAAATTTCTTTATTGTTTCAATTACATATTATGACTAATTAAGGAAGCCAGATTTTTGCAAGTTCAGTGAATAGATAAGCATAATCACAGGGCTTAAGTCTGTGAAAGATCAAGAGGGGCTCTCCAAAATGGAATCCTGGCAAAGCTATCATGAATGATCCTGAGAGCAGGGTATTGAAATGACTCAATGTGGCTCTGCAGAAAGCTCCCTGATGAGTTCACATTCAAAAAGAACATTTACAAAAGATGGAAGTGATGGATATAAAAAGAGTGGCACAGTCCTATGAGAAAATTTTCAGAAAGGCTAAAGTCTAGAGTGAGCTAAAGGTTGGAAAAACTGCAAAGGACAACAAAAAGCCCCTTTCAAGCTGTTTGTCAAGAAGAATAAGGAAGGGTGTATTCTTGGCTTGGGGAAGAGGATGTGATGTGACTTTTTTGTTGTTCGTTGATGCTTTATTAGAAATGTAATATTAAACATTCATGAAACCAATTACTTTGTAGCTATTTAAAATTGATTAAATTAGTTTCAACATATAAAATGTCCATGATAATGTGTTATTCACTCTTCAGTCCCCCTCAGCCTTCTTTGTTCTCCATTAACTCCAGTTATCTTTTCTTTTCATAAGAATAGTGTTCTGGTCTGGCTTTTGTGTGGGGGCAGGAAGTAAGGCTTTAATTCAACCTAATTCCATTCACTTCAATAGAAACCTATTATGTTCTTACTTTGTACCACTCTTATTATAAGGGCTATGTAACCCTGGGTGAGGCACTTCAACCTCATAATGCTCTAGGAAACCCTCTAAGACAAAAAGTTGAAGATAAGGTGCTATTTTGCTTTGGTTGAGAAAGTTTCCTTCCCTAAAATTTCCTTATACCAATGAATTCATGGGATCAGTCCCTATCTCTACCCCAACTTTGTGTCAGGCACTGTGGTACATGCAAACAACACAAAATCAGAAACCAAATAGTTCTTGTCCAAAGACCTTGGATTATTTCATAAAGGTCTCTCAAGATTTCTTTATGTTCTAGATGTTTATCCATCTTAATTGTATTGGACTTTTCAATGAGCCACTGTAGCTTCTTAAGCAGCGATGTAATATGGTCAAATCTCTACTTTAGGAATATCAATTGACAAGTTTTGTAGAAGAGGAAATGCAATGGGAAAAGACTGAATTCTGGAAGAGCCATTAGAAGGTTATTTCAATACATTAGTACCTGACTGTAGACCAAGTGAGAGGTGATGAGAGCCTGACCTAGGGTATTAATTGGGGAAATGGGGAAAAAGAAATGGATGGGGAAAAAAGAGATAGATACAAGAAATATGGGGGCTGGGAGAGGGTGGAATTGACAAGATTTAGCAACCAATTGGATGTGAAAGGTGAGGGAGAAAAAGAGTTAAGAAGACTCCAAAGCTGTAAACCTGGGTGACTGGAAGGATGGTAGTTTCTTTTGTCACTCTTTAATCAGTTAATCCTTTATTTCTGCTTTAGCTGGAACTGACTATGTGGGCATCAGTCGTAATTTAGATTTCCCACCTGGAGTTAACATGCAAACTCTCCGGGTCATTATTCTGGATGATCGAGGACAACCAATATTAGAGGGAGTTGAGAAATTTGAATTAGTATTACGTATGCCCATGAATGCTGCCCTTGGAGAACCCAACAAAGCCACAATTTTTATTAATGATTCAGCCTCTGATTGTAAGTAGCTATTATGTTCATGTTATTCATGTTTTCATCAATTTTTAAAAGTACCATAAGGTACCTGACTGTTTCTAAATTAACATTTGAATAGAGTTCATCTTTTCCATAGATAAATCTCATAGAATTTTGCAATCTCTAAAGATATTTTCAATCTTTGTCTCAAATGAGTAATTATAATGGGATTGGATACTAGTTGTTATGATCTCTATTATTCTGGCAATTTAAAAAAAATTAAGTTCAACATTTATCATGCTACAAGACTTTATGTGAAAGATATTATGCTTTTATTACCTTGAATTCTCATGGTACTTTTTTTTCTTCCTTTCAGTTGAAACAATCCAAGTGCCATGTGAAATAATACACAATTTTTATCAGTTTTGCTTAATGTGATCACTCTCCAGGAGTGTGCAGTGGCCACTCATGGGTGAATTGTTAAATTTTCTGTGTAAGCACTTAAACCTCAGGAATCAGTAAATACTACAAATCAGGGCTTGATTTATTCATTTGTTGCTTGTCTAGACTTTTAAAAATTATTGGAAAATGTTAATAATGAGATTACATTTTAAAACATACTGAGCATTATTTTTTTAATCTAGATAGCCAGATGTTAAACATTTACCAGCATGTCTTTGACCATAACCTACCTCAAACCTGTTGTGACCAGAATTCTTTGGAAAGAATTAATTATCTCTTTTGATACCATTAACTTTTTAAAAGTTTACTTTATTCACCTTTTACATGTCTCCAAGTAAAAAGGATGATGAAATAGGTTAAAATTAAATGTATTTTGAGTAATTTCATCCAAAACTTACTTTTCAAAACATTCTGATTTTTGTTTTTCTCCTAGTACCTAAGATGCAATTTAAAGAACGTGTATACAGTGGTAATGAAAATGATGGCCAGATTGTTGCCATGATTTATAGGAATGGAGATATCCAGCACAGGTCTTCAGTGAGATGCTACACTCGGCAAGGATCTGCACAAGTAATGATGGACTTTGAAGAACGCCCAAACACAGACAGTTCCATTATCACATTCCTTCCTGGTAAATTAGGACTCAGATTTTGGGTTGTAGAACATATAATGTCAGGTTTTTTTTTAATGGATATATTGAATGATTTTACTGATTTTTCCCTCTAATTCCACTTTCTCTTTTAACATATGGGAGAGCTTTCTAGGAGAAAAGGAGGGACACAGGGGGATATCTAGATTATGTAAAAACAAAAGGTAACAATGAAAATCTATTTTTAAAAATATATTAAAGTGACGAGGAGTAATCACTAATTGTATACTCTTACTTAGCAGGTTTTCATTTTCATGAAATTTTTTTTCTATGTTCATGATCTAAGTACTATTGATTGTGCTTAAAGTTGATTAATAAAAATTATTATTTCTAAAAAGGAAACACATTTTAAAAATTTTTTAATTAAAATTTTTTTCTCAGTCCCTTATCTATGGCAATAGATATGAAATGACCTTCAATTCCTTCGATTTGTTTTTTTTTTCCTTTCTTTGGTTAATGTACTATTGGATATCTTATTCCTAAATAATAGTTTACATGTTTATGAGGACGTGAATTTAAAAGACTAAAGATAAGTATTAAATGAATGGTCCCTCAGTTCTCTTCAAGGATAAGGAGGAGATTACGTTTGCACTGCCTTGTTAGAGAGAAGAAAAACCTCCCTCAGCTTTTGTCTGCATTGGAAAATGATAGCAGTTACAGTAAACCAGTTTTGCAGTGAATAATATGAAGCTCTTTCCTCCAGGATGCCAAGAGGATGGTGTTACAGCCAGCAGAATAGTTGTAGACAAGCTCACCCTTCCTCTCCGTTGCCATTGCCACTTCCCCTTCTTTCAATTGCCATTACCTTAATCCTAGTTCAGGCCTGCATCATCTCTGGTCTGGACAATTAATGCAATAGCTGCTTAATTGGCCTGACTCCCATTTCTCTCTTTTTTCCAATTGACCTTACATATCAGTGTTAAAATAATCTTCCGGAGTCCGATGTTTGACAATCACTTTTTGGAGCACCTAAACTATTGCTTATAAAATGCACACTTTAGTCTAACATTTAAAGTTTTCTTTTTGAAAATATATTTTATTTATTTAATTAAATAACTCCCAATCATATTTTCAATTCCTTCAAATTTGTAATTAGCATCTACTATAGTTTACAATTGAGCATTTTGGCAAACCTCTAAAAATCAGTAAGGTCTTGAGTGACTTCAAAATTCTGCAAGTTGAAGGGCATAACTGCACTTTAAAGTTCTGCTTTCAAAAAGCAAAAATTTGGGCCATAAATAAAAAAATTAAAATAAGAAATCAATCCTGACTAACCGTTATATGTCAGTGTAGAACATTGCCTATTGGATTAAAGATACTTGAACATAAATGGAAAATTCCTATGAAATATGGAAAATGTATACAGTTTTTTAAATATATGCCATACAACTATGTCTATGGATATTTTTCATGGTCTTATAAGAAATTGCACCCACTTCCACTGTGCATTTTTTCACTATGTAAATGTACTTCATGATTAGATTGTATGTAATGATATTAGCTTCTTGCATTCTCATCTCAGGTGAGACTGAGAAGCCCTGCATCCTTGTACTGATGGATGATGTAATCTATGAAGAAGAAGAGGAACTCCGTCTAGTTCTTGGTACTCCACAAAGTGAATCCCCTTTCGGAGCTTCAGTTGGGGAACAATATGAAACTTTGATAAAGATTCGAGATGATGCTGACCGTAAGAAGATATTTTTCTCCATTCCAACATGAACTAAGCATGGAGATTATGACCAATATAATCACTTTGACTTTATTTTTCAAAATTTCAGGGACAATTATTAAGCTCGGAGAAACCAAATTTAGTGTCCGTGAACCAAAAGGACCAAGTCAGTCAGTCATCGTGAAAATCCCTGTGCTTCGTCAAGGAGACACTTCAAAGGTTTCCATTGTGAGAGTGCACACAAAGGATGGCTCTGCCGTCTCAGGAGAAGACTATCACCCTGTGTCAGAAGGTAAGAAGAAGCCATACTTTAAGTTGATGTAGTGGTTTATTGATTACTGTGCTGGTCAATGCATTTGGAAAAGAAAAAAGAAAAAAGAAAAGAGCTATTCACATAGATATGTAGATATTTACATTGTTGCAGTGGATGCACGTCAATTGGGGACTGACTCAACAAATTGTTGTATGTTAATATAATTGAATATTAGTATGCTGGATGAAACAATGAATGTGATAAATAGAGAGAAACATGGAAAGACTTAAATGAAGTGCTCCAATATGAAGTAAGAAAACCATGAAAACAACATATACAAAGACTGCAACCATGTAAATCGGACAAACATCAAATCAACCACAACGACAACAGAACAATCAAAACTGAATTTTGGGAAGTTATGATGAGGTTTGATCCCAAAGAAAAGGTTGAAAAGCCCCCTCAGTTTGCTTTTTCACAGAGATGGGGGACCATAGGTATGGAACATTGCATATAATGACAGACTTTTTCACTGTGTTGGTTAATTTTGCTGAATGATTTTTTGTCCTCTTTCTTATTCTTTGTTATAAGGGATAGTTCTCTGGGAGAGGGAGAGGAGAAAGGGTGAGGTATGTAAGAACAAAAGATTAAATTATTTCAAAAATGTAAAAGAATATGAGAAATACATGTAATGATAGATTTGCAAACAAAATAAAGGGGGGGAACCCTTAAACTTAACATTGTTGTATCCAGAAAGAACATAATATTAAGATGCATTGACTAAATATTTAATGAAAAAGTTTCCATTTCATAAGTCAGTAGAAAAAAACATAATTTGGACAATTATTTGTACACTCAAAAGCACCATTTTTCAATAGCAAAAAAAAAAATTGGTTTGACAGAAAAATATATGTATTAAATCATCTACCTAAAGTGATTACTCATTTTATCCTGATAATTGGCCTACTTTTTTAAAAGGCAAATAAATACTAAATGAAGTCATCTATTTTTAATCAGTACTCTATTTTTATCAACATGTCATGCCATGACGACCAGGATATGTCCAGTAATAAGTCTGAGCAAAAATTCAACTACATTCCTATCTCTAGAAGAAAAACAAAAGCAATAAGGAAAAATATTTTAAGTACAATCAGGATCATAGGCTGTAGAGCTAAAAGGTACCATATAAACCATCAATCCAATACCCTGATTTCACAGATGAGGCAACTAAACCCAAGGTCATGCAACTAGTAAGCAGCAAAATGAGGCTCTAAACCAAGGTCTTTTGATTCCAAATCCTGTCTTCTTTCCAACATGACCTGCTATGTCTAACCACTAGATTTTTTCCAAGAGACAAAATGCAATCAAACTAATGTATGAGTTGAATTTGTAAACAAAAACGAAAAATCCATTTAAAGAATTTTTTTTTGTTCCCCAGAGGAGAAACACCCTCTGAACTAGTGACAAAAATAAGTTCAATTGATTCAATCAATTTAAGCTATACCTAGTCGTTAACTTGTACTTAGTATTCTAGAGTAGAACAAAAGCTTGATTTAGAATCTGAGGTTTTTGGTTCAAATTCTAGCTATGACACAGTATCTGTGTGATTTTGGAGAGTTTACTTCACCATGCTTGGCTTCCTATACAAAGTGAAGAGTCTGGACTAGAAAGCCTCAAAGGTCCCTTCCAGCTCTAAATCTAGATAATGATTTATCATCCTATGCTCCTAGGTTATGATATTGACTAGTGGCAGCCATATAGGAAATGAGCAATGAGAATAGAAAATCCAGTTTACAAACCACAAAAATGATTAATGATATATTATTATAGACTCTATAAGACTATAAGACCCCATAGACTCCAGATTTAAATCTCTCTTTTTTGCATTTGTAGAAATTGAATTTAAGGAGGGTGAAACCCAGCACATTGTTGAGATTGAAGTGCTCTTTGATGGAGTCAGAGAGATGAGGGAGGCCTTCACTGTTCACCTGAAGCCCGATGAAAACATGGTAGCAGAGACCCAGGTGAGTAATATTATTGTGCAAGTGAGTGCATGTACTTCAATGATCACCGTGTAACATAGGCTTATTCCTCAATCTGCTACAAAACTCCTATATAACTGGTAGATGTTTGCGTTAGGATTTGAGCCCCATTCTTCCTGACCCCAAAGCCGGTGCCCTATCCACCATGCTATGTTACCTCTTATTTGGAGCCTGTGCCTTCAGAGTACAGGCTCTGTTACCTCCTCTCAAACCAGAAAGGTTTCAAATATGGACCTGGAAACAGATTGCATCTGTCCTTGCAGAATATACTGGCTAACTTCAGAAAATCATCTTACAAGAAATATGGCCACCAGGAGATAAATGCTGTTAGCCACACAATGCATCAGAGTATCTACTAAGATATGGAGAGACTGCATTCTGCATTAGTTCAAGGGATATATCTACATAGACAAAATCACAGCTCTCATAAAATACTGAAGTTTCCTTCCTGAACATATATGATGATTTTGAATCAATAAGACATATTCTTTACTCACATATCTCTCAGTCTAAATTTCTTCATCTTTAAAATGGGGATAACAATAGCACCTACCTCCCAGGGTCCTTATTACAATTAAATGAGATAATATTTCTAAGATGCTTATTATAGTGCCTTGTATTTAGTAGAAGCTTAATATCTATTAAGCTTGTTTCTTTCCTTCATTTCTTTGTAAGGCTAGAGATCTGTGTCTTCCCTGATATAGGGAAATCCCAGATGAGGAAATTCTCTTTAACTAATGTAAGTTGGCATCTTCTCTGCCACTAGTTACTGTGTGACCTTGGGCAAGTCATTTAACCTCTATCTGCCTCAGGAATTAATAATAGCACTAATTCACAGGATTGGCATGAGGATAAAATGAGATAATATTTACATGAAATTGTTTGCAAACCTTAAAGCTCTATATAAATGCTAGCTATTCTTATTGTTAACTTAGAACCTTGAAGAGTTACCTAGAACACTGAGAAATTAAGTGATTTGTCCAAGGCCACACAGCCTGCATGTCTGAGAGTTGGACCTTGAATGTAGATCTTCTTGTCTTGAAGGCTAGATCTCTACCCACTATACTGTGGCTGGCCTTTATACTTTTATTAGTGTAGCCTGAGACTGCATTAGCTTCCTATCCTATCTTTAAAATTATCATGAGACCTTTATCAAATACCATAATGAAATCCAGATACACTGTCTATGACATTTCTCTGATCCACTAATCTAGTAACTAAAGGGCAGATAATTTGGTAAAAATCACTATTCTCACTCTTAGGCTATATATCTATTGTGAATGTGAATTCAAAACAGAAAGGTAGTTTTTTTCCCACTAAATTTTGTAGTGAGTCTCTTCCATTTTGTAATGTTTCTCTTAAAAAAAACAAACTTATGTTTTTTACTTTACGTTAGTTTTTAAATTCAAGAAGTAGAGACAGATAATCACTTTCATCTATGATTTGAGAAAGAAATCCTAATTACATCAAAAGTCTTTGATTAGTGTGTTTAGGGTAAAAATGTTATTCAATGAGATTTCTTTTTTTTTCTAGGTGACCAAAGCCATTGTGTACATAGAAGAAATGAACAGCATGGCCGATGTCACTTTCCCTTCTGTACCTCAAGTTGTATCCCTGTTGATATATGATGACATTTTCAGAATTAAAGACAGCCCTGGCCCAGTGCCTGGCTACCCTGTGGCTTGTATTACTGTGAGTAGAAAACTGTGGAATACAATTTGAAAATAAATGATTTTAAGAAGTCATAACAACACAATGTTAAACTAAGATTGAAGTATAATATGCTACAGTGAAGAAAGGAAAGTGAGAAAGTAGAATAAATTTATGTTTATCTGGGTATGATTCTCTTGAAATTCCCAAAGGAAAATTTTAATGATATGTAACAAATGACTTATTTTTATTCACTCATTTATTCATCCATTCCTTCATTCATTTGTTGAATGCTGACTATGAATACATATTTCTTAAGTGCTTTGGGAATAGGAATATGAATTAAGATAAGATCATTATCTTCAAGAACATTGCCAACTCCTAAGAAATTTTTTTAAATTTTTTTAAATATGTAGATAAGTACAATTATCTACCTATGTAATAAGGACAATATAAGAGATTAAAAACAATAGGCATTGGTGGACCACACTGTAAAACATTTTTCATATCTTTCCAATGATTAATAAATTATTCTACACATAGTAGCCATTTAACAAATGATGGTTACTTTGGATTGAATTGGATTGAATTCACGGGAAACATATGTACCATTTAATATATCTTTAGAATGTTTCACAGAAGAGATAGGTTTTGAATATGGTCTTGAAGAATTGTCAGGATTAGTGGGTGGGGAAGGATGGGATGGGGAATGGAGTAATTCTAAGCCAAGGTAACCAGTCAAAAATATAGATGTATCAAAGAACAAATCATGTATAGAAAATGGCAAAAAATATTAAATGGAAGAACTAGTGCATTTGTATTGTGTCTGTAATGTGTAAGGCCCTATGTTTATTTCATGTTTCAAATATGGACACTCTGCAATTTTTGTCTTTCCTAAATCATTGTGCCCAGAACTGAATATAATACTCCAGATGAGGTCTGACAAGGTCAGGGTACAATGGGATTATCACTTCCCTATTCCTGGAAGTTATGCCCCTCCTAACATAACTCACAATTGCATTAGCTTTTTTGACTGCCATATTATACTGCTGACTCATATTGAGCTTACAGGATAGTATAACCATAGGTCCTTTTTTTCAGAATAACTTCTATCTCTCCCTGCTTCCCCATATTACACAAGTGAAATTGTTTTTTTGTGCCCAAATATAAGACTTTACATATATCTCTACCAAATCTCATCTTATTAGATTCATCCCAGTGTTCTATCCTATCAAGATCCTTTTGGATCCTGACTCTGCATCCACTGTGATAAAGAACTCAGTTAAGGGATTGATACAAGCTAATTCCTTCAAATTCTCACATATTCATGGATAGAATCTTTCTCCAGCACCAGAAATAAGGTCTAAAAAACTGAGTTCATGGTATTTATTGAATGAATTTATAAATCTGCAAAAGTAACTTGGGGCTGCATTATGGAGGACTTTAGATTTGAATTTGGTTTACAGTGAGTGGTTTTTTTTTTAAGTTTTGTTTTTTAGCAGAAAAGAGTAAACTCAAAATAATGCTGTGGAAATACTATTCTGGCAATAGTGTACAGTATAGAATGAAAAGAGGACACAACCCAGCAATATCAATTAGGTGCCCATTACATTATCCTGGGTATGAACTATGTGTCTCCACTAAAGTAATAGCAATGGAAAGATGTATCAAAAAAGAAGAATTGACCCCTGATCAGGGAAAATTAAGTAAGCTAAAGGAAGAATCAAGGGTAACTCCAAAACTTGAAGACTGGGTGAGTAGGAAATATGTGTACCATCAAGAAAAAAATAGGAAAGTGAAGAAGAAAAATTGGTATGTGGAGGAAGATGATGAGTTTGATACATTGAACTGCCAGATGATAGTGTAGCATTCCCACTCAAGATGCTCATTAAAAGTCTGGCAATGTAGGACTAGGGCTAAGGATAAAAGACAGTGCTAGAGTCCTTTGTACAAAAATCATCAAGGAAACTGTGGGAGTAGAGAAGATCACTGGGCAAGTGCATAGAAAAAGAACTTGAGAAGAACAATTTCCGTGTAATCATATATGATCGTCACAATAATGTTATGTCTGTTTTCCACAGGCTTGCAACCCCAAATATTCTGACTATGAGAAGACAGGCTCTATATGCGCAAGTGAGAGTATCAACGATACGTTGACTAGATACCGATGGCTTGTCAGTGCACCCACAGGCCCTGATGGTGTGACCAGCTCCATGAAAGAAGTAGATTTTGATACTTTTTTTACCTCCTCTAAGATGATCACTTTGGACTCCATTTACTTTCAAGCTGGTTCTAGGGTACAGTGTGCAGCTCGAGCTGTGAACACCGATGGAAATGAAGGGCTGGAGCTGATGAGCCCAATTGTCACAGTGAACAGAGAGGAAGGTAATTTCTGCCCTTATTCATTGAAAGTTGTAGTCAAATGTACACAGCATACTCAGAAGAGTACTGGAATGTTCTCATTTCTAGAGATCATTTCTAGAGACCATTGCTCTCAAGAAACAGTCATCATCACCCTAAGAGCACACCTTGCATTTTGTAACAAGGAAAAACTTTTGCTATCCTGAAGGTCATGATCCCCAAGTACATTTAATTATGGTTTAATTTACACAAATTCAATTCGTGTTGTTGTTGTTGTATTTGTCCTTTATTCTCAAAGAGGACCATGACATAAAGGAGATGATGACATGACATGTAATTGCCTTTGATTTGAGTGAGGGAGGGCTGTGCAAGGTCACCAGCCTCACTTTCTCCTCCAGAGTCATCTGGGTCCAGTGGCCAGATATTCATCAGGACAACTGGAGATGGCCCAGCCCATTCATGTGCACACTTTCAGGAACACATGTACTACATAAAGTGAAGTGTATTGCATTCATATGTTCAGTATCTGTTACTTAGCGATAATGTTTTTTTAGGCCAAATATGCCTCTTTCCTTAAAAGAGACAACATGGTGTAGTTTGCTTTGGAGTCAGGAAGACCTAGTTTCAAATCCCACCTCTGACAATTACTAGCTTGGAAAAACCACTTAACCCCTCAACATTATAGAGGATACTAAGAATATAAGTTATGGAGAACATGCTGACTCTTATCAGTGGAGGGAGCCCTCTACCTACTAATTCCCCAGCTTCTGTTGCCATTAAGAAGGTTTCATGACCTCAGTCATAGTAATAAATTAACTCAAATGTCCAAAAGTAATAGCACTCCCCTGCCCCCCCAAAAAAACACCCTGTGGTGCCTTTAGTAGAGCACATAAGGTAGGTAGGATTGCCCCAAAACCATTTATTGGATTCTCTCTTTCATTTCCTAATGATGTGCCCTGTAATGATGTCACCTGTCATTCCATGTTTTTGCTTAAACTGGTATTAAGAGAAACTATCATTTAAAAAACATTAAGCTGCATAGTAAGTTATTCTTCCTCTCAACTGCACACACAAAAACATTATTTGTACTTTTCACAAAGGTCTTTGTCAGCCCCGGATGCCAGGTGTGGTCGGCGCAGAACCTTTCTCAGCCAAATTGCGTTATACGGGCTCTGAAGACTCAGACTACACAAATCTTATCAAACTCACTGTCACAATGCCACACATTGATGGTAGGTAAACTAATCTAGTCAAATAAAGAAAATGTTTTGGTAATTAGCATTTTTTTGTTTAATATCCTAAATAACCTAATACATAATTTACAAACTCAGGCCTTTGAAGGCCATTAACTAGCATACCCCAAGACTGTTGTTCTGCCTCGCTGTTGTTTTTTTTTTCTACAACAGCATTTTCTTCTCTCTATCTTTGAAATTCAGCAAACTGTTCAATGAAACCACAGACAAATACTTGAATTCCTATCTTTGTGAAATGGGGACACATATGGTTGCTTCTGCAGTACTCAGTAACCTTGCCAAAGATTCAGCCAACATGTCCATGCTTTTAAGCATTCAGAAAGCACTTTAATATTTGATATAGCTATCTGAGCATTCCCTTTAAACATGTCATGGGGCTCTGTGTGTGTCTCTAAACATTTATAATAATTAAGATGCTTTCTTAATTATAAGCCTGAATGAAAGATGGAAATAGCAGTCTAAAATTATTTCATTAATTCTGCTAATTATCTTTTATTATTCTCTTATGTTTATGGATTAGAAATGAACCTGTGACTGAGGCTTGTTAGGAAATTTGAATACATTATGCTAAGTACAGAAGGTCCTCCCAAATCTTGAGTCTAATCAATTGATTTATCTATTGTTATAAATATTCATGCTTTAATTTTAAAAAAATTGTTTCATTTCATGATACAGTGCATTGTCTCTAAGTTATGTGTGTGTGTGTGTGTAAGTGTGTAATGTGTTTGTGTGTTTACATGGAGAGAGAGAGAGAGAGAGAGAGATGATGTAACCGAGAGGGTCAGGAATAATGAGGGTAAAGAGGATAAAATCTGCCTGCCTCTCTTAGGGTGAATACTGGTTGCCTCCTACCATAAGATTACTTAAAACTCTCTGAGGAAGGGCTGGGCACAGCCGAGGCAGGGGGGGGAGGGGGGGAGGAGAGGAAGAAAAGATAAAAGTAAAAAGATTCCTTGTTGCCTCTATTTGCCCAATAGCAGAATGATTCCTTGCTTTCGCTCTCAATCTACAAATCTGTGGACCTATTAGGAAGTATAAACTGGACACAAAAAGGGCACAGGGATGAACCTCAGAAAGCAATTTGACATAGAGAAAACCCCAGACTTGGAATCCAGAGACCCAGGAGTCATAGTTCTGACACTAAGTAGCTATAGGACCTTGAACAAGTTCCTTTGTCCCTCCTAGCCTTAGTTTCATCTGCAAAATATGGATAAAAATAAGACTCCCTCATGGAGCATTTAATAAATATTAAGACAGTTTGGTGAAGTGGGTAGTATTAAATTTGGAATCAAGGGACCTGGGTTCTAATTCTGGATCCACTACTTCCTGCCTGTATGGCTTTAGCCAAGTCACTTTACTTCCTTCAGTTTCAGTTTATTCATCTATAGAATGAGAGACCATATGGCATAGTAGATTGGCATGGATTAGGAGTCAGGAAACCTGGGCTCAAAACCTACTTCAGTTATTTCCTACCTCCTCATCTATTGAATGAGAGGGCTAGAATCGATGGGCTCTAAGGTTACTTCTAGTTCTCAATCTTTGATCCTATGACTAGATAATCTCAAACGGTCCTTCCATCTCGAAATCTATGATGCTAGACTCCTTAAAGTTCTATATAAATATAAATTATTATTATATAGGCTATACAACCCATTTTGTAAGATCTGTCCCCTAGACAATTTTAGAAGTGACCACTAGACATGACCAATAACAGTGATAATAATAACTTGTAGGCATGCTCCCCGTGATCTCCACTAGAGAGCTGTCCAACTTCGAGCTGACCCTCAGCCCTGATGGCACAAGAGTTGGGAACCACAAATGCTCCAACCTCCTGGATTACACTGAAGTAAAGACTCATCATGGTTTCTTGACTGATGCTACCAGAAACTCAGAAGTGATTGGAGAGACATATCCTTACCAATACAGTGCAGCCATCAGGGGTTCTGGTACCTTGCGATTCTACCGCAACCTGAATCTAGAAGCCTGTTTATGGGAATTTGTCAGCTACTATGATATGTCTGAGCTCCTTACGGACTGTGGAGGCACTATTGGGACTGATGGGCAGGTAAGAGCATGTAACATATGTCTTTTGTCCCTAATAACCAAGGCCATGGTTTTTTATATCTCTGTGTAGAGGAGTTTTGCCTTCTGTCCTGGAAACAGAATAAATCTCTTACCCAAACTGCCCATCTTAGTATAGCTATAGATTATAGACATAGGCATATAAAAACATATATGTGTACACATACATATATCTATGCATATATAGGTGTGTGTATATTTGTGTGTGTGCCATTAGCCACAAGAGAAATAGATTATTGTCAATGACTCAGTGGAAATCTATTACTAATACTTGGAAAAAAAGATAAAATACATTTCATATTGACAGTGAATTGATGACATTAGCTTTGTATATGAAAGATAACACGTCATTGTTATTAGACACTTAGCCTTTCCTAACATGCTTTGTTCTCTTTATAAAAGTCCTTAGAAATTTCAGCCCTGATTTCTGTCACATGTATTTTTTATTTACATATATGTGCCCAGATATCTGAGATGACACATCATAATAAAACAAAAATGAGATGAAATACATAAACACTAATGACTGAT